>NW_013666382.1:14113-27469 GCF_000517525.1 Limulus polyphemus | reverse complement strand
ATGCAATTTTAGGGTCATTTCACGAGTGTGTTGCCTTAGGTTAGACTCAACAAGCGTCTTTAGAGCATCAATATCAATTACAATATGCCATCACAGTTTTAAGGATAAAGTCACCTGAACGAAATTTGTTGAACCATCGTAGACACTTACGAACGTTCTAAACATTTCCATAAATTTCTTTCATATTCTTTGTGGCTACAGAGGCGTCGTTTCCCTTCTTGTATTCAAACCGCCTTATATGCCGAATGCGAGTGTCGTCGTGTGCGTCACTATAAGGGATTAGAGTATACTAAACCTTATACATTATATAGGTTACATTAACGTGACGCTTAGGCGGTTCGTTTAACTATCATACGTGATCTACGCTTTTTTAGGGGGGGGGGGGAGGTAATGAAAATGTTCCAAAACGCGACATTAATTTCTTGACGACCTATTATATGCATATATATTATGAAATAACGCTTTACTACTTTTATTTAAAATAAGGAGAAGAGAAAAAAGTCTGCGAAGAATTTTTGCCATCCCAAAGACGAAACCATGGAAACCAAAGCTGCGACTAACCCCACCGGTTCAGTAACTTATGAAAAAATAAAGTTGAGTAAAATACGGAATTAGTGTATTTTCTCAGATAATAAATATGAGCGTAATAAGTAATTAGCTTACTATCCTTAAGATGTCGAAGATGGCTTTAATGCGCAATTACATCTAGCAGAAGTTGAGTAAGTTCTAAGAATGAGTCAGCAAGCTATGTTCTAAAATGGCCAGGGAGCATTTTTTGGGTCTTATTTATTATTTTTGTTTACGAAAAACGGACCTTTTAATACGTAAACTTAATATACCCATAATCATTTGTACAGGATTAATTTTATATCAAAACTACACCCTTTTTGTCTGCTTCCAAAAGCTCCGGAAGAAAAAACGGTCCATTATTCGAAAAAGCTATCAATATTTAAATGTTCCTGTGTGCATGTATGTAACATTATCACACACAGCACATTTCCGTTATTTTTTTCATACAGTTATCTTTTATATCTGTTAATTATTTTAATGATAAATACGACCGTTATTTCCAGTCATTCTAGTTATACATGTTATATTTAGCTAAGAAAGTTTCGCTAGGAACGAATGAAAAAGACACCATTGTGTCTATAAAATGCCTGAAAATTATCGTACATTTTTTTAAATTGAAAATACTATCTCGTTACAAAAATAGATATGACTTTATTTTGAGTGAACGTTTATGTAAACGGAAAGAAATATTTATACTTACATACATATAGCACCAACTAGAAAAATATATTTTGAACGAAATTTATTTACTCTATAGAAGCCACCCATATATCATTTGGAAGCTCAGCATTTTCATTATATAGTTGCTAAGCAACTGCTTCTCAATTCTCCCGAGAAAACAGGAAATTGAAATTACAAAGTATCTATATGCAATTCAAGGCACCACAAATGTATATTTCAGTGCATTCACTAGGGGGTCTTGGTCACAAGAATGTTAACCTAGAGCATGTTCGATAAACAGAGGTAATGGATATGTTATTGTTGTTGTTTTTAATCTTCGAATGCTTAATAGCAGATATTAGATCGGCAATAAGAACCACAGGTAATTCGATTTTACGCAAATTATGAAATTAGGAGAACAGACTTCAATTGTGAGCGCAGACAGAACAAATAAAGATTTAGCTTAAAATATTTTTTGTGTCAGTGCTTGAAGATACTCGACCTCAATCGTGTTAAAACCATTAAGTTGAATGAAACAGAAGAAAGACTAAACGACAGAATAAGCTGAATAAACGCCATCTTATTTTTTTTTAAATCACATCAAAATGATGCTACTAATTGGTAACCGCTGAAATTTCATCAACTAATAAACTGAAAACACCAGAAAGAAAAATATTATCGTTTTCGTTTATTTATTTATAGTTAGATTCATATTTATCCGTAACTTAGTGTTTCCAAATCTTTTGGAGTGATTTTGGTTATAAGTAATTGCAAATAAAATAATTATGAATATCTAGTTCTTAGGAATGATGAACAAACTTTAGAAATGTATCTTAATGATAAGTTCTAATGTATTAGAGTTTTTCAAGACAACTGTAGGATTTTTAGGAAGCTTCTCAAGAACGTCAAGAATTGATTTTAACAATATAGACTTGGCCTTAAGTAAGGTCTTCCAGTGAGTTAAGGGTAAGTTTGCCAACTTACAACGCTAAAATCTGGGGTTTGTTTCCCCAAGGAGGACAGATCGCAGATAATCATTCAATCATTTGGCTCAATTTTAATTTTTTTTTCCTGTTCATAGCTGTATATAATAGCTAGATGAATCTATTTGGTATAACAAAGGTAGCGGCATATTTCGTTGTGAAAACTGTATCGCAAAACAAAAGTTTTCAAGCAAAAAATAATATTAAAGAACAGCAAAGGACGTTTTTTGGTCGATTTCGGCTATCATATCCACTAAATTAAACTATACTAACAGCCATCCCTTATCATTCAAATATTTATCAAGCTCTCCGTTAAAGTTCTTTAAATTAACTACATCCACCACACTCGGCAACCCGTTCCAGATGCCAACAACCCTGTAGAAAAATAAAACTGTCTAAGATGAAGATGACTTCTTCCATGCCAAAATTTATATTTGTGTTCTCTAGTCTTACCATTTTCCCTGATAAATGTGGAAAAAAAAAATGATTCATCAACACTATCAATTCTCTTAACAACCCTAAACACCTCAATCTGATTTCCTATAACTCTTCATTTTCAAAAGAAAACAAGTTCAGAGAGCTTAACTCATCCTCATATGATAATCTTTTTATTCCAGGTATAATCCTAAAAGCTCTCATCTGAATCCTTTCCAACAATTCAATGTCCTATATGTATATATATCCATGGGAAATTATATTTATAAATACGCGTGTGAATGAAGTAATTGAAGAAAAATTCGTATTGTTACTTTGAAATACACTAGGCTTGCTAATTTGATTTTTCTTACTTAAATTGTTAGATATTTGGATAAAATTGGAAAACAAACAATTTGCTACTGGAGAAAACTCAAGTTATTCGGAGTAATTTGATGGTGTTGATTTCAAAAATGTAGTCAGATTTGTCCATAACCTCTAGATCTTGAGTTATTGTAATATTTCAATATTTTATCAGCACTATGTGAAATATCATGCAATTAACTCAATACGATAGATGAATACTGATAAATTACTATTTCAATAATCAACTGCAAATGATAAACCAACAATTTTTATTATTATTGTATATTTCTATGTTTGATAATTCGCGACTGTTGTATCAAACTGACTAGTTGGAGAATATAAGCGACATTATGTCTTTAATATGTTTCAAACTATATACCATGGACATTATTGAAACCTAGTACACATGTGTTTTTTTGTATATTTCTCAATTTAAAGGTTATTACGTGCACAGTGTATTTAAGTAGGCACATGAATGAAACTTATAGAATGGCGAGTTATTTTTTTTCAGAATTCAATATATGTTGTTATCAAATATAACTCATTGCTACTGTTTATATATATTAAGAGCATTGAGGACGTTATAGTGAAATGATTTTAAGTATGCAACTCAGCAGTTCATGTAATAAGCACAGCCAATATAAACTCACGACGAAACAGTATGTATCAGAACCAAACCATTACATTGTTTGGCGTTACGTTAACAGTGTGATGACACCAAAAAGTTGTGCTTTTAAAAAAGGTAGGTAACAGCTCATTCTGACAGAAAATATGCATGTACTCAAATCATAAGGATATGTTTAGATAGGGGATTTAGAACCTCCAAGACGGTGATATAGCTTGCAGTTAATGACATTGGAAAACAAAGGAATATGGATCAACATGGAATGTCATGACCATCCAGAAAGAGACCTGCAACAAGTCGTATTCCAGCAGTGGTAAGTGTAAAGTGCGGCGTTTTCTAACAGTTAAGAATCCACGAACACAAAGGTTAGTGGTAAAAGTCTTCCACGCACTCCAGGCAGCAGCACGCAACATAATTAAGAAGGATCTCTATCTGGAAAAGCGACAGAAGTGTATACACGTTATTTTCACGACATATCGTTCAACTGCGGCGTGTGTCAAGCAGCTTGGAAAAGAAGCGAGTATTCATGATATTAAATACAAAGAAATATCACACCATCTCAAGACTCCGGACGCAGTGCCTACGGATTTCTGTGCAATCAGATTGTTAAAATGGGCGTTGGAAAAATCATAGTCCTCGAACAGTACATCGATTATGGAAGCCGTAGGGAGAAGTGGTGTAATTTGGATATGATAATCTTACGTTTGTTCCTTTCGCAATAGAAACTACACTGCAGGTTTAGATGCACAATCGCCAGATAGAGCACAACCGGACGTGGTATAATGTACTGTAACGATGTGATGAGGCTCCAAATTCGTTTTGATATAACTTACTCAATCATTGTACACACACACACACATATGACTATGTTACTTCATTAAAAATTTAGAGGGGGAATCCTATTTTCGCTCTTCTAATAGTAATTATTTTTGAGTTAGGCATTTTATTTTTTATTATGTTGTCCATACAGGTTTGTAAATGCCAACTGCAGAAGATCAGTTTGACATATCACTCCTAGTGGTCCAGTAATAGTAATTTGTTTTATTCTTAAAATTATCCTTCTTTGGGAGAAAATACATTTCCATATTTGACTGCAGTTCGTGAATAGTAATTTCTAGATGTCAGGACTTTGTAGGCTTAATCATTCATTTCAAACTGTTTAGCAACTAGTGAGTAAGGTCACTAAAAACTTTATTGTGAGAAACTGTAACAGTTTCGTTCGTACAGGTATTTGTCGAATTATTAACTTTTATCATTATAATTATGAACAATATAACTACAGAAATGAAGAGTGTCAGAGTTTTTTATATAAAAAGTCGAATTCTTTACAGTAAGTGTCTGTGACTTGTTGGCGATAAATTCGAACAATAAATGGATAGCACACAATCCACATATTTTAAAATAATATATTCAAAACAAGTCAAACGTATGTAAAAAAATTCTTTACACTATAGGATACCACAATTGTATCTAAAACTCCAAATAATTCTCTTTTCTTGTCAAAAGTCCACATAGGCTGATTAAATCTCCGATAGATTCACTTACATTACCCCGTAGGTTACACAGTTGTATCAAGAACTTCAAATAATTGTCTCCTTTTCGTCAAAGTCCACACAAGAGGGTTCAATTAGATTAGAACACCCTTTGACAACACAAATTATTCTCCTTATCTCTGTTAAACTGTGAAACTCACTTTAAAATATGGTCCATTACCGCTAAACTAACAATTACGCAGTCTAACTCCACTTTCACTGAACTTAACGTTTTCTGAATCAACTTGCACTCGCTTGGTCGTCTATATATATACATTGTCCAACTGAAGTTTAGAACTTTCTACAAACTACGAGACGCTGTGATGTAACAATATTCACTTAAAGCAACGAGAAAAATACAGAAGGTTCGAGTAATGTGACGTCAAATTACAACAGTTGAACTATACATACAACGTACGACTCTTACCGAGTTACATAACGACATTTGTCATAACTATCGCCTTTAATAATTACTTTTAACACTTGTTATGTTTTTTTTTAATTTTCCGCAAAGCTATATGAAGGTTATCTGCGCTAGCCGTCCCTAATTTAGCAGTGAAAAACTAGAGGGAAGGCAGCTAGTCATCACCACCCACCGCCAACTCCTGGGCTACTTTTTTACAAACGAATAGTAACATTATAACGCCCCCACGGCTGAAAGGGCGAGCGTGTTTGGTGGGACAGGGAGTCGAGCGCCCTAACCACATGGCCATGCCGGGCCCTCTTGTTATGAAAACTAAATAATCATTAAATATTGGATCACTAAATGAAATAACTGATAACTCTTATACTAAACAGTCTTGTATATCCAACAAAGATTAACAACATGTTTATTGAAAGTTTCAGAATATAGATATTCCATCTTCAGCAAATTCATATAATAAACACAAAAATACAGTTACTAATAATCACCTGAATGTTATATGAAAGCTTATGTACTACGATAAATATTTGTAAGGACAATGTTAAGACTCAAAGTGGAGAAGGATTGTATAACCAATGAGTGAACTTGTATATAATATAGACCCCACACTAAGTGAATTAGTAAAAATATTTATACAGCTAGTGAGAAATAACTACAACAAGCATAACTCAACGCATTTGAGTTATTATTTAAGCTAGGGGGATTTTGTTTGATAAGTAAACTCTTTTTAATGAGAGGTTCCAAGTTTGTAGGCCCGTAGCTAAAACGTTAAAGTCTGTGAGGAGATTTTGTTGTCCAGTAGTTTGACTGAAGAGACGTAGGTACATGATATAGGGTGGCCAGTTTTACTGGAAATCCCCATGTGTTCGTTGACGTTTACAATTAAATAACGTTTGGTTTTGCCAATACAATTAGCTTTGCAGCTAATGAGTGTATGATTATTGAACGAAATGGGGTCGGAGTGCAGCCTTTCACAAAGAAAAATGTTTTATTTGGTATGTCGATTTGAATACAATTCTCAGTTTGTATATAGTACTTATGTAACAGTTTGGTGAGTTGATTTTTAAGAATTAAGCTGTTTACCTAAGTAATGAAGGCATAAATATACGGGGTTTTTAGGCACAATCATTCACTTAGTGTTGTTATGGGGATTGAGTGTCCCATTCAACAAGTCACAAGTGACGATTTCAAGGAAAGGCCTAGGTTACCAATTTTTCTGAAGATCAGCATGTAGAAATTTTATTTCATTGTGTAGAGAGAAATAAAAAAAGAAACCCAAATGTTAAAGACTCTGGTAAGTAAACAAGTGATCAGGTTACTTTTGTAGTTAGAGGGAGAGAAGTGGGTGTAGAGGCCACTGAAGGTTTTCTTGTCCTGGAAAGGGCCGTCACTTGATATTAAAAGTTACCCACACACCCTGCGTCCATCTGCCAATCCAAATTAATTTATTCTTAAAGTTCAGATTCATCATTATATATGACAGGCTACAGATCCCCCCATCCCAATAAAAATAGTAAGTTAACAAAAATACCAACTTTGTTGTGATATTTATAAGGACTTCTTATGTCATGCTTTGAAAACGGTATTGATCAATTTGAACATTAGACTTATTAAGTGTTCATGAAAATATAACTTAAGCATGCAATAAAACTTATCTTGTTACTTATAGTTTCGTTTCCCTTTATCAAGGTGTTTGCTATGGCCTATTCTGTGTATTTTGTAGTTTTAATATAACGTGTAACTTGTGTTTTTATTTTTTCTTCTATGTTAATATATTAAACACACATAGTTAGGCTGTTGACATGTAACTACGTCTTTTGTTAGTGTGCGCACGTGTGTGTGTATAATGAATACCATGCTGTATCAGTCAGTACTTAACTGTTTGTTCTTCACTGTTTAATGTATCAAACACACGTAGTTAGCTGTTAACATATAACTACATACTTTTCAGTGCGAGCACGCGCGCGTGCGTGCATAATGTACAGCATGCTGTATTAGTAGTTAAATATTTGTTCTTCTAGGTTTAATATATCAAACACATATATTTAGGCTGTTAATACATAACTACACACATTTCAGTACGCGCACGTTTGTGTATGATGTAGAGCATGCTGTATTAATGCTAAAATTCAGGGCTCGATCCCCCGAAGTGGACACAGCAGATATCCAAATGTGACTTTGCTCTAAAACAAACCAGTAGTAGTCCCTCGAATTCATAATGCTAAAATCCAGGGCTCGATTCCTCTCGGTGGAATGGACAGACATATAACTACATATTTTTAATGCACGCTCGTGTGTGTATAATATATAGCATACTGTGTTAGTAGTTAAGTTTGCGCTAACAAAAGCAAACAATCGTCTCTGGTATTAGGATTTGGTGAACACGTTGGAATACTTGAGTTTTAACTTTATTGATTAATTTTCATCAGTATAGATAGTTGTTTGAAAACAAAACAAAAACAATATTATAGGCTTACCACATTAAAATAAATTAAACAAATCAATTCTATTCAGGAGAAATTTTACAAGTTAAAAAAAATCAATATTTCGCAAGCAATTTAAAACAGTGTCATTTAAGAGCATTCCAACAATGATACTCGGCTCTATATTGTCGATGTTACTGTGTCGTCGTCATCTGCAACACAAGCTTCTCTCAGATGAGAAAAACTTCTCACTGCTTGCTAGTATAACAGACGTTAAAGTCGTTCATATCGATCTCACTTCAAATATAGCACAGTCAGTGAGCTCGAGCCTATTCTACTACATCAGGGATTGTCCATACGGATGAAGAGGAGAAAATAAAAATAGGTTTGCTGTAGCACAAATTATTTATTTTGCTTTGGAACATCTGACTCCGCTTTTGGAATTCGGTTCAGAGTTTAAACAGAAGAAAATAATTTTTTTGAATTATGGGTGATTTCTAGAATTATGTTTAACTATAAGTCATTTGAAATGTGCGATAATACTAGCGGTAAAAACATGTTTATGTATATAAAAGAAGGTGTATAAAAGAAGACACTATTAATAGAACTTTACTTATTTTCTCGCTTCGTTAGTTGGTTCAGTAACTGAAATTTTGTCCAAGTGAAGTATGCTCTTAGTTAAACAAGAGGGAGTCCGCAATAGTCGCGGCTGTAATTAGATCTCAAATCGGTCAGAAGATGGAACTGTGAGCTAAAATTTTGTACTTGAAAAAAACAAAAACTCAGAGCCATTCTATGAGCCGCTTTGCCGCGGCTAAACACTCATCGTATTTTGTTTAAAGTCTTTCTGTGAATGTCACTTCTCTATACAATTGATCCTACTAATTCTTCTGCATTTAAAATATATTCAAAATCAGAAAAGCTAATATTTTAAATGTCTCAGTTTAAACCGCTGAACGAATATGATAAAGAGTGTTAATTTATTATTATAATCCATTATCATATAAATGGTACTAAAATACTTCTTTTGTACATAATGCTCCAATATATACCGTTACAATTTGATTAAATTGATACGTAAAAAAAATGTAGAGAATCCCCCAGTGGGTCAGCGGTAAGTTTACGGCCCAACAACGCAAAAATCCAGGGATCGATCCCCAGTGGTGGAGAGACCAGATGACTCTGCACTAAGAAAACCACCATCACAGCAACTAGAGCTGTAGAGGTGAAAATAACTATAGATGAACAAATAGATAACGAATTTTTACATTTTAATACGTTATATTTTTTATACGAAACTTGGGCCTCAGGATTTACTTGTAACAAACAATACAAATACTAGAATATATATAAATAAATCAACGACTCGATAATCCGAGGGCTTGCGGATGGTAACCTTTCACCTTCACGAGGTTCAACACGTAGGTTCAATAAATCGTGATACAAAATGATGACAACCCTATAAACCGAGCGCTTTCGAACTGGGAATGTTTGCCCCTGAAGAAGAAAGGTCCACCTTTCGAAAGCGCTCGGGTTATAGGGTGTTTTATCATTTTATACATATATATCTTTCAACAACAGGAAAATAATGTTTTACGTGTATATGTAGTTATTCACTTTATTCTAAAATAGAGCAACGAAACGAAAAGAAAAAGAGAGAGAGATGCTGCGAGATGAAAAAATAAAAAAATAGAGTTAAACTAAACCTTGAACAAAACTCACGAACTGGTAACCTGACTCATCTTAATATCAGTGTGATTTAATAAATTTACGAATAACATAACTATTATTAAACACTGCCTTCTATAACGACAATGTGTTGATATCAACATAGATGATAATGTATTTTTAACGAATCCGAAGTTTTCTTTTTTCTTGCAGAACGTTTATCGACAGTGGGTGTGTGCCATGATACTTCCATTTTTCATTCACGACCGTCACGTGAAGCCTTGTCAAACGGTTTGTCACAAAGTAGAGCAGCAGTGTCCCTACTTCCATCCCCGAATTAAAGAACAGTACGCAGGGGAACCAGTTTTTAAATGTATAGGTAAGGTTATTTTGTTGTTGTTTCTTACAGTCAGTATATTCAGTATCTGTACTTATAATATTCAGACATTTTTTTACAGTCCACTTCTATAATTGTTGGTGTTTTTTTAATAGGTTATCTTTTGCATAGGCGGCAAAACACAAGGGGGGCACCTTATCCATCTTAACCGTGATCATTAAATTCTAAACTCAAACAGTGACTTTCAGTGACAATTATACACTAGTCTCCATTCCCCCTTTCATAGGGGGTACTTCGCTACCGGATCAAAATTGGAAGGGGGCACTCTGCTCCACCCCCACCCCCCCGGTTCCGCCGTCTATGATCTTTTGCTAAAACCATCGACTTTATAACTTAAGTAACATGTTAACTGCTGAATCTCTCAACTGAGTGTGTGGCCCCAGTCTGTTTATAAACAGAATCTCTTTCAGAAAAAGATTGAATGAATTTAATTAGGGCGCTCGACTCGCAACCTGCAATTCGCGAGATCGAAACCCGTCTCCGAACAGCTCGCTATTTCAGCCGTGGGGAGCGTTATAATGTGACGGTTAAACCTACTATTCTTTGGTAAAGATAGCCCTCGAATACTTTTGTGTACAAATTCAATAAAACTAAACAAACATGACTTTAGTTACGATTTTAAAATAATTTAAATGAACAAGTGCGTCACACTCTTTGTTTCGGATATTTGGGCACAACTACATAAAGACTATTTATTTATAATAATCGTCCCTAATTTTGAACTGATGAACTAGAGTGAAGGCAGAAAGTCAACAGCACACAACACCAAATCTCTAGCTATTATAATGGATTTGACAACGATTTTTGTTTTATTTTTACGGTAATGAGGTTTGAACCGTAGTCCATCGAAACTAAAGCTTGGCTACTTCCGGTTGTTATAGTTAAGGACTGTTCCAGTACACATTATCTCACAGTCACTTTTATTTGCATTTTCGTTTACACGGGCTTGTAAACGTCTTGTTGTGTAACCGATACGCATGTAAGTTGTTGTTGAACGCTTATTGTTTTTAATGGTGAAATTCTGTTTTCATACCTGAAAAATACTATAAACAACATCCTGGTTTAAAATTATCTCATCTTTGTGTGTTGCTAAGCTCTATGGGTAAGATGAAACAGCTGTTTACGTAAAGTGCATATTTACTAATATGAAGCACGACTGCTCCAACAAATAACTGAACCACTTCACCTTTAGCTTGTATAACTGAGTTCTGTTTGTTTAAATAGTCATTTGTAATATATATATTTATCAGGACTTTAATTTGATTTTTTTTAATAGTATTGGCACAAAACTTGCAAATTGCATGTAAAAACCTTTAAGGGCTAGTGTTTATTTTTTGTAGTATATTTCACCTCAAACTTATAATTGTTGTTACGAACTAAGGTGTCAAAAAAATGCAAACAAGTGTTCTTGCTGATGTTCAACAGTACTCTTAATGCTGGTATGTTTATTGTTAAGAGATTAAAAACTGATAGATTTGCCCTATATTAAGAGTAAAAAACAAAGACGACGTTTTAAGTACAATGAAAAAATAAAATTTTTATTAGATAATTCAACTGATTAGTTTCGGTAGCACAGTTACCATCATCAGGGCTGATCTAATAAAGATTTCATCTTTCATTGTGCCACAAGATGTCGTTAGTACAATATGCCCGAAAACAAACTAACACTCACTCCAGGTCTTTAAAGATGATGAAACTATCATATTTATACATACGTCTTAGGTATTATAAAAGTTTAAAAGCCACCAGATATTCTTCTAGACACTGTTTTTCACAAGTGGAGGCCCCACAGTGGCTCAGTGGTATGTCTGCGGACTTACAACACTAGAAACCGGGTTTCGATACCCGTGATGGGCAGAGCACAGATAGCCCATGGTGTAGCTTTGTGCTTAACTTCAAACAACCAAACAAACCACAAGAGCAAAGGAAAAGATTACATTATCTACAATCTTAGTAGCCCTGGTTTTGGCGAAAAGCCTTGTCGGCACTGGAAATAGCAGATAGATAGGTTTTGGAATAAAGAAAACTTCATATTTAAAATGACTGTACCTTAAAAACTACTTATCCTAGGAAAACAAGATTTCATCAGAGGCGCATTGAGAATCATACGTTTTATTTAGAAATATTTGGACATAATACAAGTGTTATATAGAACGGATGAGGCTTGCAATAAGTCCATTTAGAAATAGGTTTGACCCTGATTGAGAATGACAGTCGGAAAGTATGCCGAGTACTCTTTCTGACAGCTTATGAAACGCTCTTACAATGTTTAAATTTCCCTGAATAAAACTAATGGTTTTCAATGTGCTTCTTTTATTCCACTAGTCCAAATAGTTTATGAGATATAATCATTTTAAATATGAGGTTCTCTATATAATTGCTCTATGTATGATCACAAAGCGTGTTATTGAACACAAAAATTAGGTGCTTGGAAGTAAGATTCAGGATCTTCATAAACAAATGTTTGGGGAACAACTTATCATTTTCACTATCATTATAAACGTAATTGTTGCCACGTTGTATGATTTCTTCTGAACGGATCTTAATACGCAAAGATACCGCATCAAAACTAGCACAATAAACCTTCCTATCAAACTATTTACTATTTCGTTACAAAAGACCGATCTATCTTTCAAAGTATATTCTTCGCTAGTAAATTATAAAAAATAAAATAACAGAACAAGACTCACCTAGAAATTGATAATAGATGCCAGTTTTTGAAATTATAGACTTTATTAACTGAATATTCTTTCCTATGTATCTTAAGAAGGTCTAATATCTAAATATGCTGTTTGGTTTGAGTTGATAAATGATTATTATTTGCCCTCAAGTGGCACAGCAGTATGTCTGCGGATCTACAACACTAGAAACCGGGTTTCGATACACGTGGTGGGAAGAGACCAGATAACCCATTGTGTAGCTTTGCGCTTAACTTCAAACAAACAAACTTATCATTATTTATTTGAGCAATTATATATAATAAAAAAATCAAATGAAGATCATGATACTGCTTAAAAAATCATAAACATTTATGAATTTGTACCTAAAAAATTACATCAATGAGTTAGTATTATAGACAAAAATCATGAAAGACTATTGAACCAATCATAGCTCAAGTAAACAATTCATACACATAAGACTATATCGGTTTCACCACGAGAGAGTTACAGACCCGTATAAAGTAACAAGCAAATATTAAAGCACTCATCAGATCAAGTGCTCTGGTACAGGCCTTAGATGAGAGTGTCGTAGATGTTCACTCACATTACTTTCAGATCTGAACTAAGGCCACTG
>NW_013666382.1:9794-13437 GCF_000517525.1 Limulus polyphemus | reverse complement strand
GCATCAATTTACTCTCTGATTTTTACAAGGAATCAACTTCTGCGTCAATTTAGTCTGATTGTTACGAAGAATCAGTATCTGCATCAATTTACTCTCTGATTTTTACAAGGAATCAACTTCTGCGTCAATTTAGTCTGATTGTTACGAGGAATCTGTTTCTACATCATTTCAGTGTATGATTCTTTCTGAAACAATGAAGCTGGTCTTCTGTCGTCAAACTTTCATTTCAAAAATTGTCTAATATGACTTTTACATGTAATCACCATTTGTAAAAGGGCCAACTGTGGCCTATAAGCTAGTGAGCTGGTCCGTGTATCCGAGGGTCCTACGATTCACGTCACGTTGCTGTAAAATCGCGCTCCCTATATTGAGACCACGAGTGTGTTATAAGTGACGGTCAAACCCCACTATATGATGAGAGAACTCAAAAGTTGGCGATGGGTGCTGTTGTCTAGGTGCTTTGCCTATATTCTACCGGTTCAAAATTAGGGGCGGCTATGCGCATGTAGCGTTGTGTAGCTTATAAACACACACACACACACACACACACACCGTCTCTCTCTATAACTTGAAATGCGATGATTTATAAGCATGCATATATAATTACCTTGCACATACATGCTAATCATGAGATAAGTTCTAAAGGACACGTATGCAAATTCTGTCATTGGCTAATAAAAAAAACAACAACATGAAACCTTGAGTTTAGCTAAAAGGTGGTGTTATAACTTTAAAAATCTTAAAACGTAGTGTCTGTAACTTGAACTTGGATAAGACTGCATACACATATTGTAGTTACATACACGTATAAATATAAAAACGGGAAGAACTTGCTACAAAAAATCGAACATCTCTGAAACAGTGTACCTTTAACAGAAATACTATAACCTTGGTTACTTCAGCCTCTATATTAAAAACCAAATTTGTTAAAAACACCAGTTGGCCACTAAGTGGTTTAAATTTCCAAAAAAAAAAACAATCTTGAAAGACAGAACTCATATTCTAAGGTACGCATGTTAAGACTACAATTAAAGAAGGTTCATAGGATTTGTAACCAAAATGTGAATCAGTCAAATTCGACCAAAATAAACAGAATAGTTTCACTTTGAAACAAAAACAAGCCTTTAGCTCAATCAAAACAATAGAAGAAAAAAAATCATTTCGGTTCGTCTATTTCTGAGCTTATGGTCAGCTTCTCTGGTTTCAACAACAATGACTTAAGGCAAAGCCTAGGCGACTACCTTTAACAATCACCAAAGCTTTGTTGCCAAGGTTAGATCTTCGCTTGGGATTATATTTAAATCCATAATCTTCCAGGAGTTATCAGGAGACCATTCTCATTAACCAAAATAGTGAAACCAAGGTTTATAGCATGTCTGTTTCTGTACATTTCTAGCCAGATTTTGTTAAGAAATAAGCAAGGATTTATCTACAGGATGTCCGAAAATTCTGGAATCACAGACACTTCAACGAATTTTACAGGATGTGTTCAAATGCTGTCCTTTTAATTCGTAACAAGTTTGAAGACGATATTTCCATTCTTATTGAACATTGTGAGGCATATTTGTTTCATTGTAAATGATTCACACAGCAGTCTCCTTAAATTTAGCTAATAACTTCCCAACAGCATTGGGAGTGATTTTTTCTCTAGATTTCGTGTATTATATTCGGCCGTAACTAACTTTCCGCCTGGATTCAGCTTTCTCTGCCACACAGCAGGATTAACTCGACCTTTTCATGCAATTAATCTGCAATTAAGAAAAGCTGCAAAATCCTCTATGGTTCCAGACTTTTCAGACACCCTGTAGTGTACTGGCCACATATAAAGGCAGATATACCTACATTAGTCCTGATCATGAGTAACCACCTAAGGGCAGGATTTAGCGAAGTTTACAGCTGGATACATCCTGTTCCTGTAGCGCGTCTAAGTACATTCAAATTGTACCAAAATTTTGAAATAGTTAACTGAATACGTTTGAAAAATTATATATTCAGTTTCTACGTTATGAAAGGTTTACAGTCATATTTCCATATCACAGAGCCTGAAGTCAGATTGTCCTGTATATATAACCTAAGAATATAAAGGTCAGGTTGAGAGCCCTAATTTTATAGCAAATTTCGCCATTAAAGCGTCCATTTTAAAATTATGTCTATGCTATCATGTTATTTATTAATATATCTATATAAGTATCTAAGTGTCTCTAAACATTATTATTTAATTTCATTATATATGCTGTTTTGTTATTTTAATTTTTGAATCTACAGTATTGTCAAAACCAAATACATTGTCGCAATTTCCTACATAAGACCAATCAAACATATTAGTCATCTCAGTCATACAGCTATCAGATGTATATTTATATACGACCTTTGAACGTAAGAGTGAAGGTAAAATGTTTTTAATTTCATAAAAGCTATTGATACGAAGTGAAGATTTGAAGAGAGTACGAAGTTTAATCTTGAGGTAGAAAGACCTGAGTAGTTTGAGTAAATTCAACAAACAAAACCATACCACAAAACTTCTCAACATGGTTTTTGTGTCATCGCCTATAATAAAAAAAAAAGTGGTTTAAAATCAACAGGATATTTTTCCAAAAAATTTTTTCATAATAGTTTAAGACTGAATTAGCAAAAGTAAATTTTTGATCCCGTATCATTTAGTCATAAATAAAGCCATTATTGTTTGTTTGTTTGTTTTTAATTATGCACAAAGCTACACAAGGGCTATCTGTGCTCTGCCCACCACGGGTATCGAAACCCGGTTTCTAGCGTTGTAAGTCCGCAGACATACCGCTGTGCCACTGGGGGGCAAAAGCCATTAAATTTAGAAAGTATTTCATTACATGTAAGCAAGATCAACTTAGAAAACATATCATTAGATAATCCATTGATTGTGCCTGTAGACGATAAAGCAGTTCAATATGTAAATCAATAGCTTTCTGCAACGGAATATCGAGTTAAAGAAATCTACATCAAAAGTAGCTGTTTAAACATAATCATGAAATTTAAATCTGTGCAAGGAAGTAGAAAATTCAAAATTGTCTTTAACCGTAAATGCACTTGTAGAAATGTCATTATAAAATCTCACAAACTGTGCTTATAATTGTCAATAACAGGACTTTAGGTAAAGGGTACATAATTCCAACATTAGTGCTAACTGGTGTAATTTTTAGCCGCAGCATAGCGGCTCATAGAACGGCTCTGAGTTTGCTTTTGTTTTTCTCAATTACAAACTTTTAGCTCATAGCTCCGTCATCTTTTGACCAATTTGAGATCTAATTAGAGTTTTCGACTGAGGGGTCAAACCCTTTAAACCCTTTCGATTGATATATTTGACCACGCCTGAGGTCTCATATGTTAATTTACTCTAATCCTGCCTAAAAGAATTTCAAGTGCCGCGGCTATTGAGGATTCCCGTTTAGTTTGTATCTGTTATCCTAGCTTAGTTTCTTTAGCAGCTGGTTTATTCTTTCCGAATACAACTTTACGATACACTTAATTTCAACAGTCGCTCTATAGCAAACGTCTCACGAGGGCAACAATATTCTGTCCGCACACATTCAATTACTCATTACCTCTGTTGTCCTGTCACGTTGTGAACGTCTTATATATACAAGACTAACACATATCTAGTAAATGCTAG
>NW_013666382.1:0-9764 GCF_000517525.1 Limulus polyphemus | reverse complement strand
TGGCGTGATACTAGTCACGTGACCTCGCTGACGCAACAGTATCATCAGTGATGAGCCTGCCAACAAAAATAATTTTAGGTCACTTCTCACATTTCAGGCTTTAATAGACCATATAATGTGACCTTCTTTTCTGTTTTGGGTCATCTGATTTCTGTTATATTTTTTGATGTAACGTTTATTATTATCCCGCAAGGTAAATACACTACTTACAAAATAAAATTTAAACTAGGTCGTGTAAGCCTTCCGTTACAACACTTATTAATGAGTTGTTGCTTTATATAAGTTCTTTAAAAATGAAGAACAGAAGAAAAGCTATGAAAGCTTAAGAATTAATGTCTTCGTATTATTACAACTTTCTATTCTCACCTGCTACTAGATTTCTTATTGGTCTCAGGACGGTACTTTTTTTCTATCTAGTATTCGTTTCTCTTTTCGTACTCATTTTAATAATGTTTATATATTCTGTGTCCCTCTTTAGTATTGTATTGTATATATATTTTTATTTTATTTCTTTTTTTTTCATTGTTACAATAAAAACATTGCATGATAAAACCTATTGGACTGTTGAGCTGCTTTAACCTGTTATTTCTGTTAGAGTATTTCTATGCATATTCTATACCTTTCCATTACCCCTTGATTAATTTCAATTTGTTCTAATCTTGTTCAATGTAATGAGTGAACGTATTATAGGGTATACTGTTTACTACTTTATGTCACTACATGTCACTTTGTGCATATACGTATAGTAACGTATTGTATTTTGATAAGCCTACTTGATAACATCAGAAGTTGCATTGGAAAGGCGTCAGCCAAATCAATTAATAATAATAACAATCTGAGTAGTAACAATAGGCTTTGATCTCCTTAGGAGCTTCGTACCCTATTAATATCTGTTTGTTTTGTTATTGTTGTTGTTTTTACATATTTCAGATTTAATTCCATAACCAACAGTCCCCTAGTGGCTCAGCGGTAAGTCTGTAGGCTTACGATGCTAAAAATCTGACTTCGATACCTGTGACAGGCGCAGCACAGATAGCTCATTGTGTAGCTTTGCGCTTAACAACAACCAACCAACAACCATATTTTCACTTAGATGTTGTTGTTGTTGTGTTATTTTAATGAACACACTAATAGAGTAATTGTTTTGCTCCAGTGTATGATGAATACAATAAATTATTTATTTGATATAGAATATGTGTCCTCTTCTCACTCCTGTACTTCAGCATTATTTTATCACAATAATGAATATCTAGTAGGATGTACTGAATTTACTGAATCCTGAGCAACATCTTGTACAAGATCCTGGTGTGATTATGTAGGTTCCTATAGGATCCTGTTCAAGATTTCAACCAGGAAAGAAATGCAATATGCGACATGTAAAACATTACACAAAAGTAGTAATCCATATACCACAATAAAGTTCACGTACTACAGAGAATGACATTAAAGTACAATTAGCTAAAACAATGGAGATCTGTGATTACCAGTAGAATGTAATTGACATTTTCTTTTATTATCTTAAATCCTTGTACAATTAGAAAATATACATACCACACCCACTGTAAAGTGTTATGTCCTTAGTATAGGTCTGACCAAATTGTGGAAGTTTATTTTGGTCCAGTATCGTCATGTTGTATACGTACCCTATTTATTTGTATATAGCAACTTAGTCGTAACTAAGAGCGATGGCCGCAGCAAGATGGCGCCCAAATAGCATACATTAGCTAATAGCAATTGAACGTGGACGTCATATCTAGTCTATTATAGGATATCTATGGCATAAATGCATTATTTTTTTCGAAATTCTTAGGCATGCTCTATTCCTAGTAAACGTAATTCAAAGCGCGGAAAATCATTAAACTAAAAACATATATCTGAATATTTATATAGAATGTTTGGAAATTATATCGGCAAATTCAGAAACACAAGTGAACAACTGGTTAACATAACTTCCGGACAACCTGCATATACGTATATAGAAGAATAAGAATTTCACTTACTGATGGAACTCTTTAAAGTCAGTAAATGGAAACAAAATGATACACATTTGGTTCTTGGAATTAAAGGTATTGACTAAGTTAAGTGTAAAACAGATAATGATTCTGTCACTTCACTAAAACAACATTTCTTAGGTAAGTTTACAAACTTACAAAGCTAAAATCCGGAGTTGGATTTCCCGAGGTGGACAAAGCGCAGATAGTCCATTGCCTAACTTTGCGCTAAAACAACAACTACCAACAGAATATATTACAAAACATTGTAAATATGATCGTAATATATAACAAGGAAGCATGAAGATATTAGATCAACTTAGAAAACTTTGAGTGAATTGTTGTACATCTAACAATTCGAATAAATGTGGCTAAAATCGGCCACAGACGGTGTTTTGATTCAACAGTGAATATAGATGAAAAATGGAAAAGGGTCAGATATTTTTGTTGTGTATTAATTGTTTTCAGAGCGAATCATACTTTTGGAAATCTCTCAAAAGTCACCAGAAAGCATACTTTTAACCCTTGCAGAATTTTTATAGTCTTTTCTCCTAATTAGTTTTAAGCGATACCAAAATACCACAAAACGTTTTCAAGTATCTACGAACAAACTAAAACTTATTTAAAAAAATTAATATATATGTGGGTTGAACTTCAGTGATACGTAAACTTTATGTATATATTTAAAATAATCTAAATTGACATTGACAGACGTTGTTGATAACGTTTGTTGTGTTTTGCTCCAAATTTGAAAATCTACATACAATATCTATGTATTTCATATATATGTACCTGGAGTATACTGTGGATAACTCTTTAGAAACATTAAGGTTTTTCAGGACAAATTTTTATGTTGAAGGGTAACGTGTGATGCTACGAAACCAGTTTAATAAAAAAACATTTTGGGAAAAGAAAAGAACTGAAGTTTTGTTACACACACACACACACACACACACATATATATATATATATTCATAGTGTTAACTTTAATCGTTTTTAAAAAAGTAATGCAATGAACGTGTCCTTTGTTCTTTAAAGTACTCTTCTTAAATGTGTTTCCTCTTAGTTGTAATAAATAAGTTCCGTACGACAATGTATTCAAAACTAAAATACAATAACAATAAATTATGTTTCTTCCTCTCTAGATCCCAATATCCCTGACATTCCGTCTATCACACCCAACTCTGCTTTCGGCCTGCCTGGATCCTGCTATAGGCTCTGTCATGTGAGTCCACATCTCGAGCCAGGACCATGCAATCTTACTTTTTCTTGGGACAACTCTACGGAAACTACACAAGCTTCATTACCCACAAATTCTACCTATTTATTTACCACCTCTTCTTCAAGAGCGGTGATAAAGGCTGCAAACCAGCACCTTGTTGCAGGGCTTTCCATAGTGGTTGGTGGTTTGTGGCGCCACCTAGTAGCTAGGCATTGTACTCGGCGAAACACCAGATGGACCTGGCCAACAAACTTGAGGGGTGTTTGTAAAGAATCCACCAAGCAGAGGTGTAGCTAGTGTTACTTGTGATGAAACTTAAAATAAAACGAAGAAAAGGCAGTTTTGTGATTTCACAGTTACCTGTCATGTCCGAACAGAACAACTGACTATATAAGAAGGGCTTATAGCGCCGCCTCATAAATAGAAAAACATAATGCAAATATAGTCAAATGGTTATGCTGTTCCCCAAGAGAGAGATCATGTTGAAAAAACACGCCGTGTTCTTTATTTTCATCACTATAAGTAAAAGCTCTGAAATATAAAAAGCTTTGCGATAATAAATATTTCTTTGTCGAGAGCAGTTTTTGGTAGGTACAGTAAATTGATATTGCTTCTTCGTATTTTAATAAGTAATTTGTTTTACTGCAGAAGCAATTTTTTCAATAACATTGATTGATATCTATGATTTTTTTTTAATTTCTAGGGATAAATCACATTTATTATCTGAAGTCCAGCAGCGCCAGGTCAAATTTTCGTTTTAACTTTATAGAGTTGTACAATTATATTTTTTTATCGTTGTTCTGTCTCGTCGTGAGCTTAACCCTTGCTCGTAAATAAAATTCTGGCTGTGTAAGAAATCAATGGAAATATACAAGTGTATATTAAAAACATACGAGTTCTGTATACACTGCAAAAATATGACAATGATTATTCTAGCTCTTATATGCACATCTAACCGCCTTCAACATATCAAAACCGAATCAGAAAACCAATGCCCACCCAGTGGCACAGCGATATGTTTGCGGAGTTACAACGCTAGACTCCGGGTTTCGATACCCGTAGTGGGCAGAACATAGATAGCCCATTGTGTAGCTTTGTGCTTAATTACAAAGAAAACAAATTTTCTGTAAGTTTTATTCGCTAAAATAATTAAGTTATAGACAAATATTTTGTGGCACGCATGTTATTTTCCGTTTTATTTTTAAATACACCATGAGCGTTGGGTTAATTAAATTCACATAATAATAAATACTGAAGTTTCGATTTATTTTCTTTATAGAAAGCACGATCCATTTCGGAATTTCTTTGAAGTTTTCAAATGTTCCTGTCACAGTCGATACTCATACAACAAAACTTCTGCTTTACATATGTCAGATGTTGAATTGTTCTCATAACCATATTGACTGGCGCTGCTGGCAAATTGAAATTTTGTTTGTTATTTTGTTTTTAATTAAAAATAGATAAAATTTTATCCACTTTTTTTTTTTTATCTGCTAGCAGTGGTGGTTTGACTGCTGTGATGTTAATAGTTATTGCTGGTCGTTAACTGTTGCGAAAAATGTTTCTGGCTGGCTTATGATTTAAATGCATTTCATGGCTCTGTTTTACAAGATACGCCATTTCCTAAGTGAATAAATTGTTAGACTGGTATTAGTAATGGAGGCCATCTGGTGGATAATATTCATTTGAATTTCGGCTCGATAAGACATGCATATGAGCTTTGATGCTAGCGTGTGACGTAATATGTATCACGTGAAGAGATATCGCCTAGAACATTTGCATAACCACACGGGTATTCATATTGTCTTTCGAACTAACTTTCCGTTAATATACTTTTAAGAATTTTCTCTGTTTCGTGTCCAACAAAAACACGCTATCAGTCTGATTTAAAACCTTATTTCATAAAAGCACATCTAAGGATTCATTAATTAATATAACCATTTTTGTTTTATCATTAACAGAGGCGCCCGCAAGGGGGTAGAGGGGGCAGTGCCTCCCCCAGTGGGCATCAGGCCCACTATTCTAAACCGTCAAAGTCTGATGAGAAATGGAGAAGGCGTGTGTGCTTTCGAGCGAATATTTATTGGGGGAGCATAACTCTAAACCCTTCTATAGTTCACCCCCTCCCACCTAATAAGACCATCTTGCGGCCACCACTGATCATTAGAACAGATTGATATAAGCCTGCAGAAAAAAATAAACCATCTTAAATAACTATTTTCAGTTTTGATCCTGAACAGCTGTAAAGCGACTGGGTAAGGTCTTAATAATTTGGAATTTTTCCTTGCTTTTACTGTTTTTATATAAGCGAAACAACGAAGAATTTTTCCAATCGTCCTTGTTTTTATTACATTTCCAGGTGACTAGGAGTACAAACAACCAGTGATGTTTCTTGCAGTGCAGAGGAAAGTGTCATGGTTGTTTAGTGTTGCTATGTTAAGTAATGCGCAGAAAATGCACGCAATTCTGTAATGTTGTGTAATGCGAAAATAATATGCAGAGGTCGTTTTGACGCCGAAATAAAAACTTAGCTAAATAGTGTAGGCAGGAGAATATATATATATATATATATATATATATATATTTTAAATACTTAAGGATTGAGAACCACAGCGCAAGATTGTCTTCAAAGTTGTAGGGAAAACTAATCGAGATGCTTAACGATTGAGACTTCCAATTCAACATGGTATGCGCTGAGAAAATTGTTGGAACTCAAGATAAGTACAGCAAAGCGTATGTGACTTATTCTCCTGGATATGTTGGTGCTGATTTATTATATTCAATACCATTGAGTGAATACAGAGGGTTGTTAAATATGCATTGGTTTAAAGGTATTCCTTACAGTCTTCCGATTTTGACGTTATGGCTATATTTTATGACGTCATAACTTATCTATGTCCAATCCCAGAGACATGCGCGTGTATAGCATGATGCTGCTTTATATGATACGAAATGCAGTGAAACTTCGGAATTTCTCACTTTTTTATCGTGATCGTAGAATATTTTAATTTGCCGAGTATGTCGCACATTCCTGAATTTTTAAGCTTTAGATGTATTGTGGTTTACCTTGCGAATCAGCTATTCGACAGTTTTAAAACCTTACATATTCAATTTACACTACAGAAAATCGAAAGATTTCAAAGAAAATTAATTCCTTGTCAATTATTTTAATTATCAGTTTAATCATCAGCCATATTGAATTGATGTCTGTTTTTTTTTGTTCTTTAATATTACTTTGATATTTCTTTATCACAACCAATAAAGAATCTGACGGGAAACCCTCGTCAACAAGCTTGTTCTTCCAATGACATTAGGAAATCATTGCTCAACTCAGCTTATTAAGATCAATTTTACTTAAAAGGCTTTAACATTGTTGTTATTTAAATAGTATTAATTTCTTAAATTCTTCAGTGATTTTGCAATCTTTCCTTCAATGAGGCATTGAAATAATTCGCAGCAGAATGAAGTATAAAGAAAAATTAAATATTTCTCTGTTCAGATCAAGTAACTAATACATTATCAAGTTTGTTAAAACTAAATCAGTTCTTATCTTGTTTAAAACAAAACACACACACAATGAGATTTTAGTGTACTTCTTATGCATAAGTAAAAACGTTTTTTTGCTACTTCTTCGACATTAAAAACCAGCATAAAAGTAATTACGAGAATCCCACCTTATATAAACAGCTAGTATTAAAGATAATGGTATTTTATCACTTTGATTTTAACACAGGTTATAAATCAAGATCATTTGTTAAATAATTGAAGTATCATAACAAAAGTTTCACTTCATCTCAAATATATGTCTCTAGGTATAGCACTACTGGCTGTCTTACTATACTCAATAGTTATACCTTTATGGCCATCGGATATTTCTGAGATAAATAATGTTAAAAACTAAAACAACTACAGCTATTTCTAACATTATGTATATCAAAATATATAGTCAATGTAATATTGATTATAATATATTAATTTAATTGAAGAAATAGTTAGAAAAGCTCATTTGTAGAAAAAGAAATGCCAAGCTATTTTAAGAAAACTAATGACTAAAATTTTGCGAGATACGTCGTAATGTCATCTAAATGATCACTCGTTCGTTGTTCAAAAGTCACTTATTTTAATTAACTACGTGGATTTACCAATTTTAGATGTGAGAGACGTTAATTATATTGTAATACATTTTAGTGTTTTCTTTTTTTTTTGTAAGTATATTAGTATATAATCGATTATTTTCACAGTACAGTATTTCGTTATGAATTACACTCATTCTTATGACCTGAACTATTCTGCAACAGCAGTTCTCAATCTGTAGTACGCAGATTACTGATGATACGGAGACTATTTTCAGGCGGTTCGTGAAAAGGTTGCATAATTACGGAAAAGTAATAGAACCATGATGTATAAATTCCACTGTGGTCCACCGTATTAAAAAAAATCAGGTGGTCCGCGAACAAAAAGTTTGAGAACCACTGTTCTATACAAAACCCTCCGTGCATAATAAACAGCAACATTTGTTTTAAAGCAGCGCTGAAAGCAACGATAATATGAGATGCGACATCTAGCGGTAGTACATTACATTTTGGTCGTGTAGTTAAGTGGGTTCGTGTATATATCACTATGATACTTTTAAGTATCAGTTTGTATCAAAATTTAAGATAATCATTCCCTCTTAACTACATTTTACTACAGGGTCTTATTTAAGATATTTATAATGAAGTAATAATGAACAAGTTTCTTATTTCCAAACTGTAATAATATTAATGGGCGTTTCTATGTTAAATATCACGTAATGATTCCGATACTCATTATTATTAAGTGGAATAAAATAAAGCACGAATTAAACATGAACGAAGCATGATGATAAATATTGAATTAACTTGTTATTTCAAAGCGAGTGCTAGTATGCCAGGTGATGCTAAGGTCGATTTCTTAATCTGTGTGTGTGTGTGTAATAATTCCTACAGTGTTACTACCTACGCATTTATTTTGACTTAATGCAAATAACACTCTTTCATAGGCATAGCTAATCGGTGAAATAGTCTGTGTTGCTTAAGTTAAAACTCCAAGCCTGGATCCTTCAATTTGTTGTAAGATATGTATTGAATTTTTCATAGGAAATCTTATTGTAGTTTATCTGCCGCTTACTGTAGAGGTTTTATATACCAGATTGCTAACCCTATATTGTATGATCACTGTTGAAAGTATAGTTATCCAAGCTCTAATTATATGTTCATAGTTATTTCTCATCGTCTATACCCTAACGAATTTAGAATACGTTGACATGTCCAGCTCACAGGACAGGAGAAGATGGCGGTTAGTGTATAGCAAATGATTTATATCGATTTTATAATCTACAGAGATAAGAAAGCATAATGTAGAAATGATTTCTGTATATAGACCAAATTTTAAACTGTTGTTGACCTGTAAATTACGGCTGGAAACAAAAATAAAACCAGCAAACTCGAACTTGAGTGTGATTTTTTTTTCTCATACTTCATTTAATTTGCATAGAACTTTCCTATAAAAATAATTTACGATGAAAGTTGAACGAAATTATCCAAATACCAATTGTTCATGTGACTAATAAATGCGTTCTATAACCATTCCGTAACATAATCAGCATACAAGCAGAATTAACATGAATCATGTAAAAATATACGTAAACCTTAAATTCATACAAAAACTACAACATTCAATATCTAAGCCCACCTAACATAAAAACTAAAAATACAAACATTCTATCTTAAAAAAACGACAAGCTAACTTCATAACTTTTTGTTCTACTCTTACAAAATATAGTTAACAAAAACAGACTAACTTTACACAAACAGATCTATCTGTAAACCTAACATGATCTGTCCTAATAACACATAATCTAAACAGGAACAAACTACGCAACATTCAAATCTGTAAACTATTCAAACTTTGGTCTAACAAACGCAAAGCTAGCAAAAACAGATTAATCTAAATAGTTAACAATTTAACATCCATGGCAAACCTAATAGAGGAACAGACTACCATTGCAATTAACACAAAAATCAAAAAGCACAAAAACTGCAAGAATATGTCTTTAAAATGCCAATTAAAATGAGAAATCAGACGATGCTAACTGTAATCTCCTTATCCCTAATTCTAAGAATGAGATAGATATGAATTTGAAATATAATATAGGAAATAGAAATAAGTTAAGCACATATTTTATTGTTATGTCTCTGGTCGTTAGTTAATTTTCCGTAAAAATTATTTCCGAAAAAAACTTTAGCGATACAAGTCCTTTCTTAAATAAAACTAGTTTATTCTTTCTGAATACAACTTTGCGACACACTTAATTTCCACAGTCACGCTATAATTCACAACGAACGACTCACGCGCCCGACTCAATTGTCCGTCTCTATCTCTGTCTGCAATTCAATTACCTTGTTGCCGTCACTTCTTGGCGGTCTTATATACAAGAATACAGAAAATCTTGAAAACGCTCGAGGCTTCACGAAGGGACATGAATTTTCTAGACGCTCATGACGTGTTATTAGCGTCACGTGACTTCCGCT
>NW_013666381.1:439056-440074 GCF_000517525.1 Limulus polyphemus | reverse complement strand
GTATAGATATTAAATCAGAAAATGAAAAAGACCAAGATTTGAAGCCGATAATTGCTTTTCTAAAAGCAAGTGTTTTGCGCCCTGCTTGGAAGAAGGTGTCTAGTTTAAGCCCTGTGACAAAAACTATTGGGCACAATGGGACCAGTTGTAGCTTGAAGATGGTATTCATCTCTGGAGATGGGAAAGTGACGACCTGGCAAACAGTTATACCGAGAAAGTTACGGGAAGTTGTGCTGCGTCAATCCCATGATAGTTTAACAGAAGGACATCTCGGAGATAAGAAGACATTGAGTCATCTACAAAAGTGATTTTACTGGATAGGTATGAGGCAAGATGTGGAAGAATGGTGCAGGACATGCAGTACATGTGCTAAAAGGGGACCCAAGCATACGGGACGCCCACCTTTTGAAGAGTTGCCTGAAAATGTGTCAGAGTTTGTGAAAGTGTTATTGGAAAGGATGGATGATATCCACCATCAAGTGAGTTCAAACTTGAAAACGTCTGCTGATTCGATGAAGTTAACTTATGATAAGAGATCTACTGAAGTCAGCTTTATACCAGGTGTCGTTGTATAATCCCAGGATGACCAAAGGGAAGTCTCCTAAGTTGTCTTCTCCATGGGAAGGCCCATATGACATAGTGGATCGTCTCTCAGAAGTGACTTTCCGAATAAAATGTGGTCGGCGAGGTAAGCCAAAGGTAGCGCATGCCAACAGGCTTTGGCGTTATCATGGTCAAGGACATTTCAGTTGGAACAAAGTTAACAATGGAACAAATGACACTGCTGAAGACGTGTCACCTGAAAAAGCCACTGCCGAAGAAATAACGCTGCCCGGTTTTGAGAAGGAAAATAGTGAAGCCGTTAATGAAGTTACTACCACTGATGTGACTGTTACCGATAATGTGACATTTACTGATGAAGCAGATGAACCTCACGTGAAGCTGAAGCCACCGAGACAGAGACCAGTACGGAAGAAGATACGTCCCGTAAAATTAAGAGACTTTGTTGTATTTAAAT
>NW_013666381.1:433771-438484 GCF_000517525.1 Limulus polyphemus | reverse complement strand
AGGGGCAGTGTTACGACTGCGGAAGTCACGTGACACTGGTAACACGCCACGCGCTTCTAGAACGTCCATGTTTTTGAAAATTCTTTTATGAAATTTCGGATATGACTCGCACACCCCCAGTTTGAGAAACGCTCATATAGACGAACTACAATCGTAAAGAAATCTATAATTGAAGCAGACATACAGTAAGTATCGTTGATTCCTGATATTAAAAAATACACTTTATAACTCAAGCTTATGGATCAATAATGCATTTGAAATAACAGTTCAATTTTTATTTTGTTTACGTTATTATTTCATACAAAATTAATGAATAAAATAAAGACAATAAATGTCAAACCTTTATTGGGTAATAGATGGAAGTTAGATCACAATATGACTAATAATAATGTTAGCCGCGTAATTTTTGTTCGTTCGACATATGTTTCCAGTAAAAAAGAACAATGTCTTACTGGTATGTAATATCCCACTCTTTACTTAGGATGAGATCATGCTTTACTAGCTACGTCTGGATAAAACCTGTTTTACATACAACGTGAATTTTGAGCAATCCGCGTTATCTCATTGCGATCAAAATCGAGCTTATAAGGATGTTGTAGTTGTTCAGAATTAACACTCAATTATTATCTGACTCAGTCACACATCTCAGGCACATGTAACCGTGCACATAGTGTGAACAGGTGCTGGCTGATATAGCACATAGTCTAGAGATTCTCAACTGCCAGCCTCTTAGTAACACAACATTTTGAATCATCTTGGGACAGAATACCATACTTTCCAAGGATTCCTCCAGTCGCTATCGATCACACAATCATTTCAGCCTTTTTTGTCATTTTGTTCATCAGCTCATCGAATGTGAAAGAGGCTTTACTTTTCGAAATCATTCGGGTTCACTCAGGTGTGATTTTTAACTGTGATTTATCTTTACTTCCGAGTGACATCTTAGTGCCATGCTTGCAAGAACATCGATGGACACCAGGTTAATATTTGAATAAAGTCCCCTTATGAAAGACCACTTGCTTTGTCCTCTTTGTTGTGCTTCAGTTAGAATGAATTCTAACGGGAAATGCTTATGTTGAATTGATATTATAGACAGAAGGAAATAGTATTTTAGTAATTTTTGTAATATAAGAATATGAATATCTTATACTAACGACTACTGGTTTAATCCCACTCACCTGCAGAACAAACAAACAAACAAAAACTAGTTTTAAGGAGCACGACCAACATGTATGTAAAGACTAATGACTGATGTTTTAAGTTTTATAAATAATAACTTACTCCATTTTCTTTACAGTTTTATCGGTTAAAATTTTTTAAATAATTTTAGTTTATATACATAATTTGTAATACAGTTTTACATTTTTGAATATTATTTTGAATTTTATCTAAGTGCTTAGATTTACGAGTAACCAAATTCTCCGAAGATGGCCGTGAGATATTTCTCGAATTACAGTCGAAAATATTGTTAACAATGATGGTATTTAACCGACGATCTAATGCATTCTAATCATTATAGATTTTTTTCTGTGTATTGGTTAACAGCATTAAGTACTTCTAGTCCTATGTTTCACAGGGTTGGCTTCATTAATTTACAAGTTAGATTTTAGCCCTGATCTATAAAGGTAGCTTGCCTTGGAGCAGAAGTTCGTAATTTAGTTTGCTTAAAGGCTTTTGAACCTTAACTGTAAAACATAAAAAATAACATAAAAAACATCATATAAAGAAATTTAAGTTTTTCATCTGATCGTGTGGATTTGCACACTGTTCAACGTGAAGCCATGGCTTGTGTTAATTGTTGATTAATGTTATATTTTCTACCATTTCACTTTTGAGCTCCAAGTTTTTATTCGAAACTGTTGGTTGGACGGATATAAGACTAATGTATATGTTGCAAAAAGAGTTTAACTTTTTCAACACCAACACAGTCAATATTACAAGTGAGGTAAACTAATATATTAATTAAATAAGAACGATGATAGAATGATTATATGAAATTATGTCCATGTATTATTTCATTTTGGTCTAAACATATTCACCACCAAAATGCACCATTTTCAGAGAAAATACAACAATGTTCCGATCAGGCATGCCGCCGAATCCTCAATATGTATTCGTCACTTATTTCCTTTTCCTCCAAAAGTAGCACCAACTTTATAGATTTCTGCATACGCCCCTGAAATACCATGATAAATATATTCTTAGTATCAGTTATGCATAGAAATTGGAAGCGCGAACTTTAATCAGAATATTCAGCACTGTTTTATTTACTCAAATCATGTGGCTGGAAAACTTATGTATTACACGTACACAGGAAACAATGATATACTCCCCGGTGTTCATTGTTAATGCTCTAATTGTCGTCACTTGTTCGTGGAAGTCTAGTTCTTGCATCAAAGGCAAACAATTGTTTATCTTAACAGATATTTGTTTGTTCAGACGTTTGCAGCAGAGGAACTGGCACGCTAAAATATTCTATTTCATAGTCAGTACAGAAAACTGAATTACTTAGACAATTGTGTTCATTCTACCTTTCTCATCAGTTTATAACTTTCTTTACAATAATACTGTGAAAACAAAACGTATTTATGTTAATTTTCTGACGAAGTTTCTTAAACGTAATAAGAAGCAAAACGTTTAGTAAGATAACAAGAAGTGTGAAAACATAAAGAAATTAAATGGCGCAAAGTACAGAACGTTGACATCATGATATCGTCCTTTAAAAATAAGATATATAATGAAAAATATTTATAATCTCACATCCTCTCATAAATCAAGGTCTAGTTCCAATATTCATAATTCGCTTTGTCATAATATCATAAACATTTTTATTGAACATGATCTCACACCGCTGTAATCCAAGTTCCCATAAACCCACTCCACTAACATTTAGTCCATTGTCAAACTCTCGATAACATTCTTTTTTTTCCTGCAACATTTTACCACTTTATGAAAAAAATAGCCTATGATCGTCATACAAACGTAAAGCAAACCCAGTCTAAGTAAGTGAATAAAAAAAAATGGTCCAATTTTTCAAACTTTTTATCTTTTTTATGAAGATATATGCTGGATAATATGCAACAATGCTGTCTCGCCGCCAACTCTGTTGGAGGTGGTAATGACCGTGTGTTAAATAATTTTATACTTGTTGCTTTTGTAAGCCTGAGTGCATGCTAAAGATCAAAACTGACAGCTTATTTCATAACACGAAATTTGATATAAATCCAAACATGATATCCTAGTTGAAAGTGTTTCTCACACTAACTTGTACTGTTAGAGGTATATGGACGGTTTGAAAAGTAGTTTCGCTGGTACTCAAGAGCTTTGAGTGGATCAGACCTAACAGCCAACTTTTTTATATGAACACTGTTACTTCATTTCCATATATGATAAGAGCAAGATCTCGAAATAAGAGAAAGCATTGAATAGATGGAACAACAACATGCACAAATATCACTTTATAAGTAGCGTGATGTGAATTATTTTATATTTACCGACGAAGTTCGTTGATCTTTGTTCTGTGGCTTCTATAAAAACATCCAGGTTTTCTGTATTTCTCAGTGTACCAGTAAATACTTTGGAGTGTGTCATTCTTGAAGTACTTGCTACGAAGCTTTACCACGTTTCCAGCGTGGCTGTGAACACTCTGAGGTGTGTAATTTCTGAAATTATTAAGGTCAATAATCTCAACTACAGATTCTATATGGTGCTGAGCTGTATAACTGTTTTCTCACATCAACGTGATTCTTCTCTTCGAACTCTATCACTTGAAAAAGACTTAAAATATAAAAAAGAATATAAGTGGAGTGAAAACTGTTGCATCAAGTTTTTGAATGCTTTGTTTTAATGGTTACTTGATCAAATGAGAGGGCGTTGTATAGTAAAGACAATTCAAAGCGGGGATCTTGGAAATTTTGTTTTTTATTTCTTTATTTAAAACCCAGTTAATACCTTTTAAATTTCTTTAAAATAGCCTAATTAATTTCGAATTACTTGAGAAGGCAATAGTCAACTTGGATCAACTTACTTAGATTGTGAGATTTTATACTAAATGAAAGGTGTGTGTTTGCCAAATTGCTATAATGTCGAGCAGATAATAAACAGTAGGCCTGTGTTGAGCCTGTTAGGTAGTAAATTAGTAGGCCTATTATTCTTCGTAATTTATTATAGATATTCGAAGTAGGCCTAATTTCGAATTGTTTGAGAATACAACAGCTGATTTGGATTAACTTGCTTAGCTTGTGGAAACTGCAATACACGAGGTTGTTGATGCTAGGCTGGGCTTACGTTTGTTTAGCGTTTTTATACAGTCTTTATCTGCACTTCTGTATATTAAACTTTAAAGCGTAGTTCCTTCATGTTCTTATTTACATTGGAGACCTGGTGTACATAATTATAGTAAACAAATCTAAACCTATAAAAACCAGTGTGTGTCACGTCGTGTCACAGGTAATTTATCGAAATAGCAGGAGTATTAAAAGCCAAAATGCATTTATCCAGATAGAATAGTTCGATTAATGTCTGCCCATTACGATTTTAGTGACAGGGGTGAAGGGGGCCGTGAAACTTTATAAATGAGTGTTGGTATAATAAGCCTAAAGCAAAGACATAGTGAGGGGGTCACCAAGCCTAGAACCAAGTGTGTACATTTATCATGAAAGTAAAAATATCGATTCAATTTTAAACTTAAATCGTTCCTGAATTAAGCTGTTA
>NW_013666381.1:426762-432771 GCF_000517525.1 Limulus polyphemus | reverse complement strand
CTCCAACAACTGTTGTAATTTCTCTTCTTGTTCTTCTTGTTTTTTCTTGTTTCTTTTGCTGTTCTTGTATTGCTGCCATCAAATCTGCTAAGCTGTAGTTTGATTTGCCGCTTCTCGTTTCCATCTTCTTCTTCTTCTTCTTTTTTTTTTTTACTGTCCCACTCTCTGACACCAATTTGTTACGTCTCCGTTCGTTAGTTAATTTTCGGTAAACCAACGAAACTTTAGCGACGCAAGTCCTTTCTTAAATAAAACTGGTTTATTCTTTCTGAATACAACTTTGCAATACACTTAATTTACACAGTTGCGCTATAACAAACGCTATAATCCACAACGAACGTCTCACGTGCTCAACTCAACAATACACTGTCCGCAGTTCAATTACACATTGTTCCCGTCGCTTCTTGGCCGGTCTTATATATACAAGACTACCCCATATCTAGTAGTCTCTCGACGCTTCATGGACGTTATAGAAGCGCATAGCGTTTTACTAGCGTCACGTGACCTCCGCTGTCGTAACAATGTGATAACCAGCCTTGCCCAATTCGTCAAAAACATGACGGGTTGGAGGTTTTGTTAAGAAAAACAAAAACAACAAAAAAAAACGAGGAACACAACCCTTTCTTCAGCATAGTATTTAAGTTACGCATTAAAAAGATCTAACGTTAGGTCGTATAATAACACTGCAAATTTACTTATTTATAGTATTAAGTACAGTACAGTCTAGCCTTAACTAGACTACAGTACAAAATTTATATATTTATCGAATATAGGCCATATTTAATAAAGGCTTAACTAATGTTAGGCCTGAGACAAGTGGACTTACAGATTTCGGTGTCTACCGCTAGAATTATTTTGTATTGTCTTGAAATTGAAAGTTCTGATACATGAGCTTTATACTTGCATTCGTTTGCTTCCTGTTAAGTTAGTTAACTGGAAATATAATCGAGCATGGTTTAGGCTTATGATTCTGTATTTTAAAGAAGTAATGTTGCAACAAAGATAATAATTTGACTGCATATGTTTTGTGGGTCTCTGCTAATTTGAAATAAAAATAAAACAAATGTATAGATTTGAAAATAAACAGAGAAAGAAGAACATCGTTCGGTCAATCTTGAAACGTCAACATTTATAATAAAACTTAACAATTATTAATTTATTGTATTTCGGCAAATGGAAATATATTGTACTAACGTTATTTTGTTGGAGGTTATTTTTTATTATCCGATGAAAACAATTTAACGTTCAGTATACATGACTAGAACAAATTACATCATTTCTACCTTTAAAGTTTTTATAAGTTTGAACACTTTTACACTTTCGTAACGTGTTGTACATCTACGTTATAAATGAGGTTCAAACCTTTCTAACAATACTAGGCCTAACGAAAAATTAACTTACTAGTACAAAGTAACTCAATAAACGCGAGAGCAAACACAAAGCACACTGACTGATTCATCTCTTTATTGTCTCCCGGTAGAACGGTGGTAAGTTTACAATATTAAAATCCGGGGTTCGATTTCTCGCGATGGACACAGCAGATAGCCCAATGCGGCTTTGTTGTAAAGCAGACAAATAACTGATTGTCTTTAAAACAACTCTACACTCTCTTAACTATATACTTGATTATTTTTCAACTCCCTCTACTATTAGAACAACTCTCCTGTATTTATAATTATGCTTATTATTTCGAAGAAACACAAACCGCAATTTTCGCGTTTTGCTTTTGAGTTGTCAGAAATGAACTAGAAGGTACATTTTACATGTATATATAAATCCTTGAGGATTATATTCCATTTTGTTTTTGTGTATCTAAAATATCGAAGAAATAATCTGGTAAAAATGTTAGTTTTTATTCATAAGAAAAGCGCAAGTTTTAACGATTATTAGGCTTAAGATTTATTACAAAGTTAATCAAAACAAAAAAATATAAATGATGCCGAGTTACTTATGATATCCAGTATAGGTGTAAATATACGTATATCTAGCAAATGTGAAACGGTTAGTTACCAAGGGCTCGTAAAAAAAAAGTAAGCTAAATAATTCTTTTAAACCGGTGACATCAAAGAGGAAGTAAAGAAATTTTAATACTTAAAAAAACCCTTTAAGTACTGTCCTCTTCTCATAAAAAATCGCAAGCACTTTACTTGTAATACATACATACATACATACATATATATATATATGTGTGAGTGTGCGTGTAATTTTCCTATAATATATTTATATTATCTTCCTTTCCAACTAATCATACTAGACTATGACGTTTAATTTAATAAAGTACAAATGATTGTTCTTATTATGTATAAATCGTGCAGCGTGGAAATATTGAGAAAACGTGGCGTCATCTAGTAGCAAACTTATATAATTTGCGAATATAAATTCAATACTATCTGGGTGATAAACGGTCCTCCGTTTGGACAGTGGTAAATTTTGGAATCCGAAATAAGATTACCCACGGTGGACCCAGCAGATAGCTCAATGTGGCTTTGCTCGAAAACTAACATTTGCCTCCTTCTCTAATGGCTCAACGGTATGTTTGCGGACTTATAACGCTAAAAATTGGCTTTCGATACCCGTGATGGGCACATCATAGATATCCCATTGCGTCATCTATTTTATGTAACTCCTCTCCCAGTGTCTCAGCAGTAAGTCAGAGGGCTTATAACGCTAAAAACCGGGTTTCGATAGAAAAGCAATAAAAATTTAAATAACTGTTCATTTATTTTCCTTTTAATTAAATCTTATCTGCTTTCAGCTAGAGCTATGTTCTAGAATACAAAACTATTCTAGTTTTCGTCTGTAAGGACACAATTATTTTTTTCTTGTAGTATGCATACTGATTCTTCAATATTTCTAACAGACTTACGTGTTCAGCAGGTTATACTTCTACTGTGCTTCTGGTTTGCTAAAGTAATCTAACCAATATATATTTTTATTAGTACACGTACACCGTATTTTAAAACAAAGCCATTTTCTAACACAACTCATATCCACATTCAGTAAGGATAGTTAGTTTGGAATACTCTTAAATGATTAAAATTCGTATTAGAACAGAACAAATATTACCCATGAGCTTACAAAAGAGAATACTAAAAATGGATACTACTACTAGATTTGGCTTAAAAACAGTTAGTAGTGTCTTTGTAAAACCTACCTCTTTTGTCGAATGGGCACAACCCTTACTATAAGTGCTAGTATGTGCCCTTGAGAACCGGTCCACCCAGGGCATTCTCGCCAATAAGTACCTTTTTTTTAAGGTCCAAGGACTATACGAATAATAATGTTGAAAATAATTATATATTATGTCTTTAGAGTAAATGTTTGGGTCGATGTATTGTTTTATGCTGTTATACGACGATATATTTTTAACTCGTGTTGTAAAGATTCCCATTCCAATCTTACTCTGTAGTAACGTGGTTGTAGAAAGCCGATCAAAAAACTAATAATAAAGTGTACAAAAAAATTAAATAAATCTCTTAAGTATCTGAATAAAAAAAGACTCAATATGTCTACATATGTTTCAACGTCATAAAACCTGTTTAGACACTTAGAACTTTTAATATGTGTTGCGTCTACTAAATCGCCACAGGCCAAATAAAATATTGTCCAACGTTAATTTACAATGCATGTACCCCAGTGTATCAGGGATGAGTTTACGGACTTACAATGCTAAAATCCAGGGTTCGATATCCAGCGGTGAACAGAGTGCAAGACGGTTCATTGTATAGCTTCACGCTAAAACATCATCATCAACAACAACAATGCGTATTAATTTAGAAGTAGCTTACACACAACAAAGAACATAAATGATTGTGGTAAGCAGAGAGCGCAAAGTATTAGAAAACTTACTTTCTGAAAAATGACGTCACACAGGCGGTTCAAATTAGTATTATGTCTCCACGCAACCCTGGTGTGAGGCTTGTTGAATGGTATCATCGTGTTAAAACTTCACAAACAATGCTTTCTGCAAGGGTGTTTTTCCATAGTTTTATTTGCCATTGCAATACGTGTTTATATACTACCCGTGTAGTAGTAAAAAAAAAAGATAAAATAAAAACAAAACTGAGTGCTGTTGTACACGACATGAAATGTAATTAACAATTTGTATTAAAAAAAACTTTTTTGCCACATACAAAGTTCTTAGAAAACATATACTGCTCTCCTGCAAGTTTTGTTATGTAGTATATACAAGCGTTGAAGGTGTCCTTTGATGGTATGCATTCTCTTTTCATCACGTGTTGTGTGTGTGTCAGAATACATGCTTGACATTGTGGTTGGTAGTTTTCTTCCTTGACAGTTGAACTGCTGCCAGTATTTGAGGGTCATTCAAAAAGTCGACCTTCTTTTTCTTTAGAATTCTCGAAACTTTCTTTTTATTTATTGGATTTTGTAACAGTCTCTTGCTGGAAAATAAAACCAACGCACCATTCGATTTATCTGCTGTCTTATGCCCAAATTAATATAAAACTGTAAATAAACAAGCAAAAATGACCAGCAATAAAACACACTCTGAGTCTCATAATCTACTCCTCAGATCTTGAGGCATATTCTCTGGTATCATACAATAAGGAAAGACTTCTTACATGAGGAAAAATTCGATACTTTTTAACAATTTAATCACAATGAAATGTTCAGAAACAACATAAACAGATTTTTAAATAAAATTTTATGTCCATTATTTATCATATACGTGAAATTTTGATGAATTGTCGACTCTAATTGCCAAATCTAAAATTTTTACCTATTGGTTTAATATTTGGAGATTTTCTTTTTTGTTTTGTCAGCGATATAATCTCTCCTATAGAAATATCGCTCCTTTAAGAAGAAAGTATTCATGTTTATCATTTATGTAGTCTTCACTTTTTTGTTCTTATTGCTATAATACTGAGTGATTATAGAGATATTTAAAGTTATTATACTTTAGAACTACTTGTTCCAGCGGAGTACAACAAACATAAATTTCAATGTGCCACTGGTGAAATTTAATCCCCTAAGAAATAACCATTTTGAAGATGGGAGGTCCTTTTAATCACTATATATCAAATATTTTGGACACATTGCTATTACATTTGTCCCTCTTCTCCAGTAATTCGGCAGAAGCTTTTGGGCTTATAAAGCTAAACATCGAGTTCGATCCCTGTGGTAGCCATAGACGTAACTTCGGATGCCATAATATCAGACTTTATTTTTTTAAAAAGGTTTGCACTGGCGTAATAGCAATGAGCGTGTGATCACATTAAAATAAATTCTCAAACATTCTTCAGTTAGCTTTTCAACTGAATCTTAACAAGGATCTGTTTAGCTTGAAAGAGTAGTATTTCAAAATAACTAGATATATTTTATTATTAAAAGATCATCACTAATTCCAAAGCTTTTGGTTGATCAAGCACGAAACACAATTCCAGTCAAAGAGTAAGAAAACAAAACAAAAATATTATTATGCTTCGTTACATTTTACTATTTCATAAGTACTTTCATTTATACAGTATTAGGGGAAAACTATCGCTAAATAAAAAAGCTATGTATGGCTGGCTACTGAGCTTGAAAAAAGGAACCAAACAATGTACGAAGATTTAAGCAGTATTCCGCATCTTGAACGTTGATAAATGGAAACGAGATCAAACAGATGACTGCATTAATTATGAGCTGGTTAAGAAAAAATTGGGAAGTTTAAAAAACGACAAGGCTCCTAGACCAGATAATATTTCCCCAAAGGGTTTTGAATGAGGCTAAAGATTGGATATGTGAATCATTTACTGCTAATTTTTGTCAGTCCTTGAATAATTGTCAGGTACCAGAGGATTGGAAGTTAGCTAACGTAACTCCTCTTATCAGTAGAGATAATAAAAATTCTCCCAGTAATTACAGATCCATTGGTCTTACATCAGTTGTAAGAAAAGTTTAGGAAAGTTTGATAAAAAAATGTTGTGGGAAAAGTTTTGGAAAGTCTCATAAAAAATGCTTTGCAGAGTCATTTAACAAAGTTCAGAATTTTATTGGATAGTTAAC
>NW_013666381.1:417660-425930 GCF_000517525.1 Limulus polyphemus | reverse complement strand
TTCTTTTGAAAAAAAAGAAGAGTTAGGGGTGTTGTAATTGAGGTGTTTAAGATTGTAAAGGGAATTGATAGTGTTGATGCATCATCTTTTTTTTCATATTTAACAGTGCGAATAGTAGGACTAGAGGACACAAATATAAATTTTGGCAAGTTAGGAGTAATCTTTAGCTAAGACAATTTTATTTTTCTATTAGGGTGGTTGGAGTTTGGAATGGGTTTGCCTTCGTATGTTGTAGAGACAGTAAATGTAAGTAAGTTTAAGAAATAGCTTGATAAGCATATAAATAATAAGGGCTGTCTTTAAAAATCCCTTTAAATTATTTTAATTTAGTTAAGAGGATGGGACAGCTGAGATGGACAAATAGGTTCCATGTTATGTTAATATAGGGATGGAAGTGGCAGTGAACATATTACTTGATCCGGCTAATTACCACATAGCATACTAAGCCATCTCGACTTTACATGGAGAATAAAATCCCTACATTGCTGGCTTCCACACTTTGTCTATCGAAAGCTTGGTGTTTGAATAGAATCTCAGCTTTCATCATTATACAGATGGACAATCTCAAATCCGGCGATCGTAAACCGGAATGTTACAGAAACCGGCTATTCTGATGAGAGCTTCATTAGCTTAGAGAAATTCCTTATACCCGGACTTTTTCTAGTTCTGATGCACACTTCCGTCTTGAAATCTCTGAAACTGCATTAAAATTACTGTATAAATAGGTAAATACAAGCAAGTAGCCCCCCTATGACACAGCAGTATGTCTGCGACTTACAACTCTAGAAAATGGATTTCGATACCCGTGGTGGGAAATGCACAAATAGCCCATTGTGTAGTTTTGTGCATAACTACAAAGAAACAAACAAGTAAGTAAAAATTTCTTTTAGGCTTGATTTCAGATTATTTACCAGATAGCCGTATTGTTTGGGGGGGGGGGGGCATGATGAGTCGATGCAGTACATGCGGTCTCAGTTCAAACCTGCTCTTTGGTTGTGCAGCCCTCGCTCTGTGTTAACTTGAATTTTTGTCCCTTTGTTCACCGTGAAAATGTCCAAAAGGCAAGCAAATGACAACCATTATGTATGTATTTCATACTTTATTTATATCATCTGTACATGCTAAGTCAAACGACCCAAAAATCAGAAAATTCCGAAATTTGGCATGGCTTAGGTTCCAAGCATTTCGGATTTGGGATCGGGTACCTGTACTACTTTTATGACTATTTTACAATAGAGTAGCATTTTATGATTGGAAATTCTGGTTCTATTTGTTTTGCCAGTGAGGAAGCCAGTAATGTAGGGATATTATTCTCATTGTAAAGTCGAGACGGCTTAGTTTACTATGAGATCGGCTAATTAGCCGATCAAGTGATATGTCCACTTCCATCCCTATCTTGTTTGGTTCCTTTTTTAAAGTTCAGTAGCCAGCTCTAAATAGCCTTTTTATTTAGCGGTAAATGTTTTTCCTAATACTTGTTTTTTTTAAGATGGCTTACGTGGGTTACTAGATTATGGAGTGTATTCTAAAACTTTATTAATTTTGCATATAATAATAATATAATAGGTAGTCAAAGATCGTGAAGACTTTTCTACTCTATCAAATGATGATAAAATTATAGGTACTGCTAGAACTAGGTAGATGTTAGGCCCGTTGAACAAAGATGATGATGAATGAAAATATGAAATATCGTTTTTGGCTATTTGCCGGTTTTCGACTTTGGGACGCTCTAGATAGCTGGAAAGCGGCAAATACACAGAATATAGAGCGACTATGCCAGTTAGCTTCTGATGACCTGTAGAGAAGAAAATCCAGATGAATTTTCCATTGCTTTAATACGGGCGTTCGTGTCATCCCTACACAGAGAGTACTAGCACACCCTCTGATATATATATTTGGAATAATTATTTTAACATGATTTACTTTTTAAAAATAAATTGCTTTTTTCTTAAATTTAACGAACTTTAACTTTCAGTTCACGAATCTATTGTGTTTTGGAAAGTGAGCAAGTATTAATTTCTATACTTCTGTTACTGTCTCAGTGCTATAAAATTAAATTATATATTTACGATTGTCTTCAAATGACGATTTTTTTAATGCACAGCATAAAACAATTTAAGGATAGGTGGACATTGTAATATTTTAACAAGACAGGGCAAAAATCACTTTTTTATTACACACCACATAAATAATTAGTTCAATTTCTTGCAAATCAGGCATCTAATGATCAATCACGTGATCTGTGATGTTACGATTTTAAAGCCATTCTAGGTTATCAATGTATGAATAATAATTTCAATAAACTGTATACTAGGTAAGAGATCTATTAATTTGTTTGTTCGTTGTGAAACACAAAGTTACATGATGAGATATTTGCGTTCTGCCCACTGCAGGTATCAAAATCCGCTTTTAGCGTTATATGTCCACTGAGTTACTGCTGAAACACCGTGGGGTAGATTTATAACATTGTATTAAAATTCCGCGACTACATACCCATGCGAACTCAAAAAAGTGTTTGCTTAAGTTGGTGTTTGTGTGTTTTAGAACCTCTCCTTTATTATATAAGAAACTAGTAGAAATGTAAATTAAATGCAAAATTTTGTCACATGTGATGTTTTTATCCACACACAAACACACTATATATATATCACAATGTAAAAATATCAAGTATTGATTATGGAAGGCGATATCAATCAACAGTACACTACCACCCACCATCCACTCTAAAAGACTGTCTGTCAGTCTCATGTGATACCCAAAGCTTAAAGTGAGGTGGGTATATTTTGTGATATAGTGCAGATTTGAACCAGGTTCACCAGCTCCAAAACCCACATCTCTGCCAAGGGGTCAACCAGTACCCTATAATAATGCAAGGATGTCGTTCTCTATTGGCTTATTAAGTAAATAATTGGACTTTAAAGTAACTTATCATTTCAACAACTCTCTTTGAATTAGTAAAATCCTTTGATGATTAGAAAATAAAGATGGCTATATGGTGTATCATAAAAGACCCGTAGAGATCATTCCTCTGACACTGTAATTCCATGAATGAAATGATGAAGAGACAGATGTACGTGACCATACATTTCAGTTTAATGCAATCCCTTTTTTCTCAGTTTTTGCTAGGTGTGACTTAATGGTTAGTGAGTCGGACTGCAGTATTTGGTCCTAGGCGTGGTGCCACTTAACACGCCCTACATTTTGAGCTATTGACGCGTTATGAAAGTAACAATCAAACCCATTATTCGGTTCAAAACCAGGACAAAACCTTTGTGGTACAGGATGTTTCTAGCTGGCTGTCTTCTTTCTAATCAGTAGTTCAAAATTAGAGACGGCTATATCTGAAACATATGAGTCTTTGACCTGGCTGTTTAGCCCACGTGCACACAAGGTGCCTTCGGATTGAAAGTTCCAATTCGTTTCCGGGTCTTACCTATGGCATGTAAAATCATATGGCACTTAGCGAACAAAATACTCTGACTTCACGCTAATGACGAAAGGATTCCATTAAACATAAATTTATGATCGTATGTATAAATCCATATTTGCTTAAAACTGAAGTAATGAGAATAATATTACATTTTAACAACCAATAAAACCATAAAATTTCGAAAGATGGATCTATATCCATCAGGAGTAAAGGCAGAACATTTTTAACACAGATATATATGTCTTGTGGTTTCCCTTTGGGACTCGATTGAGACTGAAAAAGTAACTTATTTATAACCAAAATATCATTCTTTATTTTGTGGCCAATCACAGAATGTATATCATACAACAATGGAAGAAAGAAACGTTAATATTATATGGTGCTAGATGAATTATGTTGAGCTTTAATTTTAATGTTGCAAAAAGTATGATTTTAAATTAATATTGAGTTGTATTAAAATATTTTTAAATAGTATACATATGGCAAGGAGTCTGATTGCTAACCTTGGTTCTGAATCTCAAACACCATGACTGTTATGTGCACCTCAGACTGAAATGACTATCCATTGTTATGATGCACCTCAGACTGACATGACTGTCCATTGTTATGATGCACCTCAGACTGACATGACTGTCCACTGCCAAAAGCGAATGTGAAAAGGAAAAAGGTAACAGATGGTTATATGGTATATCATAAAAGAGATCATTCCTTTGATATTGTAATTCCACGAATGAACTGATGAGGAGACAGATGTACGTGACCATCAACTAGGTATGTGAAATTCTACATATAGTTGTGACTATCTGTGGACTATAAAGACCTAATTCAAATGTATAATTTTGAATTTTCAGATTTTTATTTATAATATCACAAAATTATAAAAGCTCTAGGATGATAAAATGTACAGGTATAAGACGGTTCTAACTTGTTCTATAATATAATCTATGGACAAGAAGAAGATAGAATACAGATTCACACGGTTAGAAATATAACTTCAGACATGTATATGCGAAATTTCTAAGTAATTATACGAGTTAAAACAGTTTTAGATGTTATAATTTATCGAGTTACATTACATATACTTTACATAATTTTAATCTAAATATTCAGAGTAACTAACAGTAATTGAGCTTTGGTTGTCATATATATATATATCTGTGTATATGTCTTTGTGTATACAAACCACCTCCCCTTCAACAAAATATATCGTCCGCATTATGGAGCTGAGGTGCATTATAAAGAATGACGCGAAAGTCCACTATTTGGTCTGATATGAGTTAACGGTTCGTGTTGTCTAGTCGTTTCTTCTCTTGTCTATCACATCAAAATTAGGGACAGCAAAAATCGAACTATATTGGAATGATATGGACGGCATTGGTTTGATTGGTTTTCGGAGTAGTCTTTCTCAGTTCTTGTTATCTATAACACTGTATAGTGGTATACATTTTCCAACTACAATGTAGACAGAAACAGAAAAGATTTATGCCGCGGAAAAGCGATCCAAGAAATATGACGTAATCCACTTATCACCTTGGAGGGAAGTGCTTATTTTAATGTTTCGTCATTTCTCATACAAGCATAAAGCACAAGTATAAAGAAATGAAAGAAAACAGTAATGCGTGATGTCGTGTGCCGAGTGGATTTTCTCCTTTCTTGTGTTCGGAATTCTTATGATTACATAAACAAAAACCACCCTGGAAAGAGTTATACATACCACTGACACAATCGAGCTTGTGAGTCACTTGTTACCATGGCGGGGACCAAGCCATTCTCTGTAATAACACAAACATGTAAGGAATCAAGGATGACTTTGCGGGGGATTTCAGTGTGCCTGGCGTTCATTAGATAACATTATAATTTCACAGAGATGTCAATTTGGCAAGGACTCAAATGGATGTTTAAATTAGATTAAGAGCTTTCAGAGTGCTTCGTCTCCACCCACAAGGTAGGGAATTAGGCGTTATCACAAGAAAAAAAGAAACAATATTTAGTCAAGGCCACGTTTGTACATTTGTAGACCGGATATTTCTAGGTATACATTTGAATATTACTCAGTGAAACAAAGAATAAAATAAGTTAAATTTGATATTATGTTGTTATGTTATGTTTCATATTGTTTGACATTTCTTATTTTTACCCTATTTATAAAATTTCCATTTCCATAAAAAGCGCAGAATATAACTAGAGAGGCACTCAGTAGAGTGCATACCTCCGCCACGCAGCGTTGATCATATTCGGCTTTCAAAAAAATACGAAAATGTGTCCGTATGTCCGTCTTTATCAACGGACACGTACCGTGTTTGGCAGGAATATGAGAAATAATATTCTACATATGTCCACCAAGATTCACCAAAATCCGATCATTTTTGACTCAGTTATAGAGCAAAAATGGTATGAAAAATCGGTCCCCATGTTAACAAATAAGGATTTTTTGGCTTTTAGTGACCTTGCTGAGACCTTGACCCTCCAAACACTAATAATTTCTAAGTTGGGTCATAGTCCAAATGTATACCAGCTTTCGTCCAAATCCATTCAGCCGTTTTCGAGAAACCTTCCTGAAAAATACACAAACAAACAAACACACATAGGGGTGAAAGCATAACCTCTGTCTACCTTCGGTGGCGGAGGCAATAAATGCTTCCACTAGAAGGTTTTTAACAACTTTTTCATTTTTATAGATAATTTGATTGTCTCGTACGTGAATGTTTATTAACCGATGTTTTTTACATCAAAATTATAAATTAACAGGTATATCATGATTAAAAAATAAAATACAAACATATTCTAAACTGCATATGACATCTTTATTAATAATTATCTTCAATGATGTCTAGCAAAGAAACTATGTCAATGTAGCAGGTATCCAAAGTTAGAAAACTCCCCAGTGGCACAGCGGTATGTCTGCGGATTTACAACGCTAGAAACTGGGTTTCGATACCCCTGGTGAGAAGAGCACAGACAGCCCATTGTGTAACTTTGTGTTTAACTTCAAACAACAACCAAAGTTAGAAAGTATTAAATAGGTTACGTACAGCTATGAGTAGTAAAAATAAGGACCGTGGTTTTCGACGCGAGAAAATTAAATGAATGTAAATTTTTCATTATTCGTGTGAATAAAGTGATTGATTGTGTCAGTTATATTTTGTACAGCTGTTTACTTAAAATCTATAATTAGGATATGCCTGTGCTTAGCTTCTTAATCTCAGAATTTAAAAGTCCGGTTGTTTAAAAGTCATTTTGTTGAACACGGATCTATACGTCGTATTGTTGTCTGTGCTTTGTTATTCAGAATATACAAGTCCTACAAGTAATTGTTTTATCATTCTCATAATCTCTAAAAGTGTAGCTTGTATTCAAAGTGAGAGTCAGAATCTGGAGATCCTAAAAATATCTTATATTTTCTATAACTCTCAGGTTCTACAAGTCCTGCAAGTAAATTATGTTATCATATGATCCTTCTGCTCTATATAACCTATAAATACCCTATATTTACTGTTACATTCAGAATCTAAAAGTCCTGTAAGTAGACTATGTTTTATACAACGTTCTCCGATTCTATATGTTTTATAAGCAGCTTGTATTTGGTATGATTTTCAGGATATATAAGACTTACAAGTAAATATGATTTTCTATGATTCACCGGTCTTGTTCTATAAATTGCATGTATTAGCTATGACTCTCAGCATTTAACTTCTACAGTTAAATCATGTTTCTCTATGATTCTTCAGGTCTGCACATCCCATAAGTAGCTTGAATTTACAAGACTTCTCAAGATCCATAGAGCTACAAATACGTAATTTTTTTCTTACATTCTACATTTCTATAAATATCCTGTTTGGCTTAAGTTTCAGAAACTGTGAGCCTCATAAAATGCTAGATTATGATTATATTGGCTTAGCGAAGAGATAAACTTTACACTAAATTATTATTGTTACGTCTCCGTTTGTTAATTGATTTCCCGTAAATTCGTTCCGACGAAACTTTAGCGACACAAGTCCTTACTTAAGGCCCCCCAGTGGCACAGCGGTATGTCTTCAGACTTACAACGCTAGAATCCGGGTTTCGATACCCGTGGTGGGCAGAGCACAGATAGCCCATTGTGTAGCTTTGTGCTTAATTACAAACAAAAAGGCCTTACTTAATAAAACTGGTTTATTCTTTCCGAATATAACTTTACGATACACTTAATTTCAACAATCGCGCTAAAACAAACGCTATAACAACGAACGTGCTCAACTTCAATAATACTCTCTGACTGCAGATCAATTACTCACTGTCTACATACACATTATTCCGTCACGTTGTCACCCTACATCTAGTAATCTCCCGACTATTCCCGAAGGTTCGAGAGGTGGCGTGACACTAGTCACGTGACCTCGCTGACGCAACACTGCCACTTCCTTAATATTGTTCGTCCCGAACAATAGCCACTCACAATAAACCAATAACAATTAACAATAACTTAATTAAATGTACAGAATTACAATCACAAAATTACAATTCAACAAAGTCTCTTAATTTTACGGGACATATCTTCTTCCGTACTGGTCTCCGTCTTGTTGGCTTCTGCTTCACGTGGGGTTCATCTGCTTCATCAGGAAATGTCCTATCGTCGGTAACAGTCACATCAGTGGTAGTAACTTCATCAAGAGCTTCACCGTTTCCCTTCTCAAAACTGAGTAGAGTTTCTTCTTCGACAGTGGCTTCTTCATGTGGCACAACTTCAGCAGCGTCATTTGTTCTGTTTTCCACAACTGAAATGTCCTGATAACGCCAAAGCCTGTTGGCATGCACCACTTTTGGCTTACCTCGCCGACCATATTTTACCAGCAAAGTCACG
>NW_013666381.1:392838-416689 GCF_000517525.1 Limulus polyphemus | reverse complement strand
CAACGAACGTGCTCAATAATACTCTCTGACTGCAGATCAATTACTCACTGTCTACACACACATTATTCCGTCACGTTGTCACCCTCTGATATATAGACCAGACTACCCTATATCTAGTAATCTCCCGACTATTCCCGAAGGTTCGAGAGGTGGCGTGACACTAGTCACGTGACCTCGCTGACGCAACATTATTTTTGTTTGGTAATTACGTGTAGAACGTTTAATTGCACAAAACTGTTATATTTATACATACACAAGTAAAAAACTGAAAAGACTCGTGACAATATGCTGTAAAAGCCGATCTTTATTAGAAAGGACATGAGAGCTAGCATTTTTCCTTTAGCGTAAAGTACACAATGGTATATCTGCGCTTTGACCACCGCGGAGAGTCGAGTCCCGGATTTTAGCATTGCAAACCCTAAAAATTATCGCTGACCCATTGGGGGGGGGGGCAGATGATAGCGCTTTAGCTGTAGCACAGACGATCCTTCAGCCGAACAAGGATCTGTAACCAATGACAACTAAATAAAAATCCAATTTAAATGAGAAATAAACTAAAATCATTATATTCACTCAAGAAATAATAAATCATGGTAACTTAGAAGATACTCCTAAAAGTAAAAATTCAATGTAGAAATCATTCCAATTAAAGTTTGTTTTCACTCAGGAAATAATAAATCATGGTAACTTAGAAGATACTCTTAAAAGTAAAAATTCAATATATAAATCATTCCAATTAAAGTTTGTTTTCACTCAAGAAATAATAAATCACGGTAACTTAGAAGATACTCCTAAAAGTAAAAATTCAATATAGTAATCCTTCCAGTTAAAGTTTGATTTGTACAAAACTGATAGCAAACTTGCTCTGATCAGAAGTTAATATCAAATAAATATATGTATTTAAATGAGATGAAGTGTTTTTGTGTAATAGTACTCAAGGATGAGTTTTATTCATTTACACAGTTATTCGATTAAACAAATAATTTTTCTATCACAGATTTCTTTCTTTGTAATCACTTAACTTTATTCTTATACGATTAATTGTATTTGACGTTCTTCAAAAACTGTCCCCCATTGGCACAGCGGTATGTCTTCGGTCTTACAATGCTAGAAATTGGGTTTCGATACTCGTGATGGACAGAGCACAGATAACTCATTGTGTAACTTTGTGCTTAACTTCAAACAAACTTCAGAAATTTCTCTGTATTTACACAAACATATGTTTGTCAAACAGTTTCGTACTTGACTACAAAACAACGTTATATTATCTCAATATTTCTGTATATGATGCTAACCCATTCTTACTAGTTTTAGTAAGAATATTCTTATGGAATATTCTAACAGAAAGGAATCCTGTTTTAGTGCCGTGACACTTATGGAATATTCTAACAGAAAGGAATCCTGTTTTAGTGCCGTGACACTTATGGAATATTCTAACAGAAAGAAATCCTGTTTTAGTACCGTGACACTTATGGAATATTCTAACAGAAAGGAATCCTGTTTTAGTACCGTGACACTTATGGAATATTCTAACAGAAAGGAATCCTGTTTTAGTACCGTGACACTTATGGAATATTCTAACAGAAAGAAAGCCAGTTATTACTCTTTTTGTTTTACGTATTTAAAATTGTTACTTAGTTCTTTATTTATCTCTAGAGTTTTTATCATACAACTCGATAAACACTAAAATGTTTGCAAAACAAGTGTAAAGTAAAAGTTGCTTTTACTTATCTCTTGCGAAATAATTTATCCTCTCTTGATGGATCAATGGTAATCTTAAGGTCTTATTACGCCCAAATTCGCGGTTTGATCCCTGCAGCAACATTGCAGATAATCCTTTCGTCACCTTTCACTTTCATATAAAAAAAAACTACCAAAATAATATAATTAAATCTTCCCTATTTAAACACTATATTGATAATCAGATATAAACACTACTTTTTTTTTAATGTGCCTCCTTCAAATAAATACCTATTATTTTATTCATATGACCTAAAAAAACCATTTACCATTATATTAAACTGATTGTAAAAATAATCATTCACTTGAATAACTTTTCAAGTATTTCACAGTTTGGATTACTCCGACTTTATAAGGGTAAAATTCAAGAACTAGTGTAAAATTCTATAATGTTCATTTATAGTATATTTTATCATAAACTGTCCATACTATAATAGACCAAAACATTAAGTTTAAATTATTTTTAAGAATGACATTTTATTAAAGTTTTTCTCATTATTGTATACGTCATGTAATTTTACGTACAATCACATTTTATTGCGTTTGCCCACATGTACGTTGGGCTTGAACTAACAGAGTAAAAGGTAATGTGAATAAGGAGTGATAAAGGTTCTGTACGAGGGTGCGTCATCTCTTTCAGTGTTTTCTTTTGAAACAAACGCTTAGAAACGACCGACTATGCGAGTTTTATTATCATACACTATAGTAAATTGTATTTTAATTTCTTCAGTACTCAGCCAACAAATATAATAGCCTTTTCGTAAATACCATGTCATAATAACTAGTTAGATTTTATAAGATAAGTAACAGTTTACAATCTGAACTAACTTGATTAAGTTTTGTCCTCAGTTTATGAATGGCCATGCGCCCCCCCCCCTTTTGGTGTGCCTAAATCAGTGTTATTAAAGAATAAGTCTGCACATAAGTGTATTGGTTTTTCCAAAAGGAATGATGGTATACAATGATTCAATGCTCCCCATTGGCACAGCGGTATGTCTGCGGACTTACAACGCTAGAAACCGGGTTTCGATACCCGTGGTGGGCAAAGCACAGATAGCCCACTGTGTAGCTTTGTGCTTAGCTATAAACAAACAATGATTCAAAAACAAAACTAGGTCAATAAAACTAATTATCAAACTTTAAATTTTGAGTTTCATAGAAAATTCAAAGCTGCATTTAATAGTATATTCGCTAATAGTATACTTCTTCAAAAACCAAATAAAAACATGCTAAATGTTGATTCTAAGTTGTAATATTTGAAACCATAGACCTTAAATGGATCTTCTCTAAGTACTTTAGAAAAGCCATAGTAAATTTCAGTGTGACTTCCTGATGGTGTGATTTCTGAATATCGTGCATCAGTTGACACATCATCTTTCTTTAGCTCCAATAAATATCTTTGTAATTTAATTTCTTTAGTATCAGCATGATCTTGATCAAGTTTCACAAGTTTATTTGAATCACTCAAAATATTATCAGCTTTTTAAAAATATATACCGTTTTATCCAGAATAACTATACTATTTCCTTTATGCACGTTCATAATAACTATGTCGCTATTTTTACTAAGTTTTTACAGCTGACTGGTTTATGATTTATTTAAAGATTGTTTTGAATTTTGTACAAATATACTCGAGGGCTATCTGCGCTATCTACCCTTCATTTTCAAATGATAGGCAGCTAGTCAACAACACCCCCTGCCAAATCTTGGGTTAGTTTTTTATTAGCAAAAAGTGGGATTGAACGTCACAGTATAGCGCCTTTATGACCAAAAGGACGAGCATGTTCAGCGACGGGATTTGAACTCGCGATCAGCAGATTGTGTATCGAGCGCACTAACCACCAGGCGATGACAGCCATTATTGAAAAAGATAAAGATATTCCACTAATGTGAGTTATAAAATTACGAAAATTTTTCCAGCTTTAGAAAAAAATTGTTGTTTAGACAGTAACTATCAAAACTTCTCAGAGTGTAGAAAATAATCTTCAAGTTTTAACTTACTAAATATACTGAATTCTAACAAACAGATAAGACTTTCTTTTCAATATTACTCAAAGCATAACTACACACTCTCTGTGGAACGATTAAGAATGAGAGTATCTGGTTGTTCTATAAACGAGTCTTTATTTTGATATCGTCTTAAATTAATTAATTTAATCAAACGTTTTTTTCTATATTGTAAAAAAAATTGTTGTTTTATATTTCCATAAAATTTTTAAGGTGTATAAAATGTATAATATTAATTTGTTGTTTGAATAAGCAAAAGGTCTCTATAGACTGGCGACTTACAGATTGAAACAAAAATATTTTATGGTTTAAACGTCGAAAGCTGGTGAAGCATTATATTATTTTATAGAAACCAATTGGCTTGTAATTTGTGATAAAAGTCACGTAAACTACAGATTTTTTGTGTGCACATTTATCTTAAATTCTCCATCTAAAATTCAAAATAAGAGAGTGTAAAGATAGGATTTCAGATCGATCTTTTGCCTCCCACAAGTAACTGCTCAAGAGGCCTTTCGTTCAAAGCCAGAACTCGTAAGTTGGGCTGAACGATGAGAAACAAAATATTTTTTGAAACGCTATTTATATATATGCAGTATGATATTTCAAAAAGTTTCTTTGGTTTATCCAGTTTTGATTGATGAATCCTAGGATCATGCATGAGTCATCTGACGTGGTGTTGAAGGTTAGGAGTCTATGTAGTCTTGAATATTCTTTTTCCAAGTTATTAATATCTCTGTATATTTGTCTAATTGTTGCATTTAGTGTCTTCTCTTCTGTTTTTCCGATAATGGATTGAATTTTTTTTATCTCGTAACTGATTGCTAAATTTTGTAAACTTTGGGATAGCCTCTTCCTGTGTACATCCTTTTAGAAATCAGAGGCTATAGATGGTTTTATCCAACTTCATAGATTTGAGTTTTGGTGAATAGATTTTTTGTTGTTTTGCCGAATTTTATGGTTAGAGTTGTGTTTAAAGACGTTTCTTTTACGTGGATGTCCTTTAAGAGATGACAGAATTTTCTTTTGAGGTTCTACCTATAGGACTCCTGTATAAAGTTGGAGAAACAATCCGTAGCCTCAGATTTATAATAGGATGCAAACAGGAAGAGGTGAAACAAAAGATAAATCTGAAATTCTATCTCTGAATTTGAATCTTAAATGGACAAATTTAGAATATATATACCGGGTATTTTGTTTAATTTCAAAATTAAGAAGTTGTCTTCGAACATCACTTAGAGTGATATAATCGGGTAACAGAAACTTTAACGTTCGAAAATTTTGGTAATACACTTAACTGTATAATAGATAAGGAAATTTATATGTAACCTACTTTAGAACATTTAAGATATAGTATTCCTGTTCATGTTGTTTGCTTTTAGCTCAAAGTCTACACAGTGGGTTATCTGCACTCTGTTCATCGCTGGAAATAGAACCCTGAATTTTGTCGTTTTAAGTTCGTAAACTCACCCCTAACCCACTGGAGAACAGTTTTTCTGCACTTTTAAACTGTATTACTACAATGTTTTACAATAATATTAGGAATAAACTCATTCTCTGGATGTCTCAAAAGTATGATACACTTTACCGCCAAAAAACTACTAACCACATATTATAAAGTGAACACTATAATAAAATCTATAAAGGTCTGAACTCAACGTTAAAGAAGCTGTTAATGACTCCTTATAAAACACACCTTCAGTAAGAATACTTTTCTGATGATAGTAGCTTGGTTAATTCAAAATACATAAATATGATAATTAACTAACCCCAAAAGAATCCATCCCAGTTGACGTTTAGACGTTGAAACATAAGCGCCGAGTTTTCTTTTTCCAGCGAAAAGGGGGGGGTCACACGTACTCAACGCCTACGAGTATACAGCTAGAGTAGAAGGACAGGGTCGTCAAGCAGGAGTCACAGGTCTACTAGAAAAAACAAAACAAAAAAAACGTCTAGAATATTTATCAAACTAAACAAAAAACTGCCTTTTTTTTCCTTTCCCCCTTTTTCTTCTACTTACAAAAGGTCATATATAAATTAACACTGTAATTATCAACAATAAAATAAAGGGGAAAATCATAAAAACCTAACTACACAAAATAATAATAATAAGATAAATTATTAAAACTTCCTCAATACACTAAGATAAGATAAATACAAAGCACATGAAAATGTAAAAAGTAAAACCTCCACCTCCGATATTCACACGCATGATGACCATAGCACGAGTTTTTTTACTTCATTAAGTCCGTCCTGAGGGTCTCCCGGTAGTTCAACGGTAAGTTTAAATACTTGCAACGCTAAAAACCAGGACTCGAAATTCCTTGGTGGACAGCGCGCAGATAATCTGATGTGTAGCTTGGAAGGGTCTAAAATATACTTGGCTACAATCAGGATCCAACAACAAGAAAAATACTGAACTCTAAAAACTTGGAATAAACTCTAGCACTTATCAAAAACACAGTTAATAAACACGTGTGTGGCCAGAACTTGATACTAATGTTGATGAAAAACAAAACATAAATAGCAATATTAATTATCTCAAATAACTGAATCAGGAAAAAGACCCAGAAGAAGAAAAAAACAATTCCAAAAAATAAATAAAAAAAACTAACAACAACAGCACAATAATGGAAAATCACCTTTCTGTATTAACAATAATATCGAGTGACAAACAGCAATAATTCACTATCTCATAACTCAGTTCGGGCGCCAGAAAAGTATGACAGGGTATTTATTCACTGCTTAAGTCACGAGAGTACATCTCACGTGATCATATATTTATATAATATTTTGCTAGTTTAATAATATCTGTACGTCACCGCTAGGGAAACTGGTGCCAGTTTCATAATACATATATATTTACTCAAAACAAACTGATCAGCTATAAGATGAGTTAATGTTTTAATGTAACTAAACATTCATAGATAAACTAATAAGCTAAACGATAGAAGAAATAATAAATGAACAATAAACAAAAGCATAAAAAAATAGAATTCGCTATCTCACAAGCTTTGCGTGTATGTGTGTATTTTTATTATAGCAAAGTCACATCAGACTATCTGCTGTGTCCACCGAGAGGAATCGAACCACTGATCTTAACAGTATAAATCCCTAAACATACCTCTGTCCACAATAGGGGGACACAAGCTTTACGCTAACAAATTAATAACAGCAACCGTCCTCAGGTGGAGCAAAGTAATTGTCTAATAATTAATACATAAATAATAAAAAAAAGACACAATTAATGGCCATTTTTCCCGAACGGACGGGATTTGGTACCAAAACGGGGGGCAAAAAAGGCTCACTTAATTATTGTAAATGTCATGTGTATATCCCATAAAAAGACAAAATGCAGGGCAACTGCTCCCTCTTACTCCGCGCCCTAATCCCATCTATGTAAGCAACAGTTTACGAGCTGAATTAACCTCATAAACTGAGGCCAAAATTTACTCAGGTTAATTCAGCTTGTAACTTTTTCTTATATGTTTAAACAAAATGGTCGTCACTTTTCGTATATTAGTTATATCTCTTCTTCAGTAAAAAATATAAAGTTTACTTCACTCATTACTACGTTCGTTTGTTAGTGTTTAGGATTAAACAGGCTGAAAAACTGAGGTAAATATCTGTTTCTGGTTTTACAGAGTTTATTTAATTTGGTAATTTTAGTGTCAAAATTGCGTATTTACAGCTTGGTCGAAGTGGTATATATACTTAGCGTGAAGTTGAAATTTTGCTAAAAGTATAAAGAGAAGGGCGAAGCAGCGCTCCATCACTTTTTTCTTAGTCCCATCATGCTGGGTCGCGGGTTCGAATCCCCGTCACACCAAACATGCTCGCCCTTTCAGCCGTGGGGGCGTTATAATGTGATGGTCAATCCCACTATTCGTTGGTAAAAGAATAGCCTAAGAGTTGGCGGTGGGTGGTGATGACTAGCTGCCTTCCCTATAGTCTTACACTTCTAAATTAGGGACGGCTAGCACAGATAACCCTCTTGTAGCTTTGCGCAAAATTCATAACAAACAAACCCATCATACTCAACTGCTAATAATTAGAATTATTATTATTATAATATGTATTTAAAATATTTTTTATTTAGCATTTGTGTTAAAAATGTATAGTAATAACAATAATTAATATTGGTCTCATATTAACACTTCTGTCAAATAACGTATGTGTGTGTTTTATTGGAGACGCCTTCCACTTCATTTAACCAGGAACGCCCGCTTTTATTCCATATCAAGTATTAAATGAATGATAGAACTTTCAGCCAATCAGAGTCGGAATTCGGTACAGCCTTTTTATCTTACAAACAGCAGGGTTCTGGTATTTGTATTCCTTGAAAATCAGGATAAGCATATATTAAGTCATGGTAGAGTTTTAACATGTACACTGCTATAGAATGTGAACATAAAGGCCTCACATCAGACCACGATCTGTTAAAGTTGTTCTCAACTGTCCCAGCAGGGTTACCAAATAAAAACACATACACAAAAATAGCAGAACAATAACAATAACGAAAAAAAAAAAACTCATAAAAAAACAACGAAAAATTCAAGCTCTATTAAATAATTAAAGACAACCAAAAACTCAAACTGAGGGGACTGTTAATAACATACAACAAAAATTATTATGACTATTATTATTTAGTCATTTGGCTGATTCTTTTATTCAAGGATTTCTATCTGCTACATATATATAATATTACACACTGTAATTAGTATCTCAGCTCCGAAACTCTTGTATTTTACCACTACATTACTCATGACTTACATAATTGTCACAGCATTCTGATGGTCAACAAGATCTGTTTTCCATATAAAACCAACCATAAAGATTATTTCCAGTTCCTTTGGTTTGTAAGATACTTTTATCGCAAAAACATAACTGTGACCTCTTTCGTAAATCGAACTTTATGACAAGTTCTTGACAAACTACTGAACAGATATTTGCTTTTGCTTCTGAAGACAGCTCCATCTTTCGATTTTTTAAAAATATATTTTCGAAAGTTCCACATATATAAGCTTATTTCCCATTTACTTTTCGAAGTCCCAAGTGTTTATTCAAGTCTTTTTTGCCCTGAAATTGACGTCGTTGGGATACTGATTTAAAATTGTTCAGTGTGACCACGACGTAAGAAACAAAAGGTCACCAGTTATCCAAAAACGGAAATTAAAAAAATGAAATCTTTAAAGTCCTCTTCTATAATAATTCCGTCTTCCCTCAAGTAATAAATCAGAATAGCTAATACGAGTGCTAAAGTTTGAGAATAAATAATCGAAATCACTCAGTTTCATTTCTGTAACCAGGAATCTTTATTTTATTGTTTGTTTGTAGTTAAGCGAAAAGGGCTATCTGAGCTCTGCCCACCACGGGTATCGAAATTGGTTTATAGCGTTGTAAGTCCGCAGACATACCGCTGTGCCACTGGGGGACCTTTATTTTATCAAGATAACCTCCAGTTTCTACATTAAAGAATATTCAAAAACAAATTATTTTTGCATTTAAAATACTTTACTTAAATGTTATGAAGTTAGGTGTGAGGAACGTCTGTTGAAGTTGAGAGAGGTGACAAAGCGGCCGACCTTTGGTCAGTCTCTAAGGAATTAGGGGATTAATGTACTCTAAGTTATTATAAAATAATTAGAATGACCGAATAACGGCCGCCTTTCTAAGTTCAGTCAGTATGGAGACTACATGACCCCCTATGGTTACGAAGCGATATCGGATGGGTGTGGGGAAACAGGTGTAAAGTCAAAAAGAAAGGGGCCGGTTCGGCGTGGGTTTGAGAAGGTAATATAAAAGACAGAAAAGAAAGATTGGGAGATGTGAAAGTGAACAAATAAAAAGAATGAGGCGAAGAAAGAAAGTAATATGTTGCCAGTAAAAAATAAAACATATTTCTAAATCTATGTTTTATTGTTTACCAGTACTAAACAGCAATGTGTTATGTTTACATTGGTATGAGATAATTATTGATAGGAATAAAAACAACCTAAGTAAAATTGATGGACATAAGAAGGGCAGGCGAAGTGCGAGTGTAGTATTAGAGAGTAATTGTTAACTCTGGAACTAACTTCACCTAAATTTCGAAATTACTCATTTTGTAGGCTTATGCACATGTATGTTACAACGCTAGAAACCGGGTTTCGATACCCGTGGTGGGCAGAGCACAGATACTTTGTGCTTAACTTCAAACAAACAAACAAAGTACATGTATGGGCAGCTACACTTTAATTTCAGTCAATAATCAAAATCCATGTCATAGCTTATGTATAATTTTACACCCATCATAAACTCTTCAACTCTAGAGAGAAGCGAAGATTTATGATGTAAGTGTAAAGCCAACTCAAGAAAACACAGCAACCACTTTAATATCAACTTTTAGACTGTAAAACTCCTCATGTGGCGAATAAGTATCATAATTGCGACAGTTATGTACTCCAGCGATGTCTAAAGCTCAAAGAAAATAATTATTTCTCGAGAAGACTGCTATCATCCAAAAACAGTCCATTGATAGCATATTATATCAGCTCGTTACCCCCCTCCCCCACAGTGGTGCAGCGGTATGTCTGTGGACTTAGAATGCTAGAAACCGTGGTTCGATACCCGTGGTGGGCAGAGCACGGATAGCTCATTGTGTAGCAAACAAACAAAACAATAGTCTGATAATAGTAAGCGAAACGCATAAAATACTGTACTTATTATACTTTGGTTAGTATAGTACTTTAAATTTAATCTTAGACATAAGCTTCAATAATTTCTGGCATTAGATCTTGTCATATCTTTAAATAACATGGATGACCTTGTTAACTATCCCGAGGGGAGCTAATGATCTTCATTACTTGACCACGGCGAATATTTTTCCTCCCAGAAAATCATTCTTTACGTGGATCAGGGAGAAATCCGTCGATGTACCTTATGGTTCAAGAAAACATTACTTAGATAAATAACATTATTTCTGACAACAGCTAAATTTTACCATGATACTTTTTTATTTGCTTTGTTAACTTTCATACAAAGCTACTTGAGGGCTATATGCGCTAGTCGTCCCTAATTTTGAAGCAATAAACAAGAGGGAAGGCAACTAGTCAACACAACCCATCACAAACTTTTGGGCTACTCTTTATCAACAAATAGTGGTATTGACCGCAAAATGATATCGCTCCCAGGACTCAAAGGGCTAAGATGTTCGGTGACAGGTTTCGATCTCGCGACCACAAGATTGCGAATCGAGTTGTTTAACAACCAGGACCATGATAATTGTGCAATTCAATACCTTCAAGCAATATAACTAAAGTATAAGCTGTTTTCTCCCCAAAGGTCAAATGTTGAATTTATACTGTCTCTGTTGTAAGTTTTAAACCAGTCTTACTTATGATGATAAGTAAGAAAGTTTTCAGTAGTAGTGATTTAGTAAAAAAAGATACTAATACGTATGTGATTAACAGCCATTTCTAAGTATCAAATGAGCTTTTCCTGTTACTCCGGTAATATCTCAGCTGTACAACACATTATACTACTATTCTATACATATTATTTTCTTGGAACTTGTGTATCATGTTAAAATAATAAATAAAGAACACACAACGTTAAAATCGATACACAATTAAAAACATTTCTAAAATGTGGACTCTACATGTTTCAACTTTCACCACGTCATCTCCAGGAGTGAATTTCCAAGACATAAGTGTCATATTTATTCCTTCTTGGCTAGATTATGCGACCTATGTGTAAATTTACATTTCTGCATACATTTTAGAGGAGGTCCCGCCACATTTTTACGCAGATATTCTCCGCGAATATTACTCAGAGATTTTATGCACTTCAAAAATACATAAAATGTATAACAATTTTAGACCAATAGTATCGACTGTAGGCACATTGTCATACCAAATAGCCAAATATATATAGCTCAGAACTGTTTTTGTTTGAGAAATAAAAATAAGTATACAGTTAAAAATGCGTTAGGGTTTGTAGGGAAAATCAAAAATGTAAAATTGAATAATGAAAATTTGTTAGTGACGTTTGATGTAGTTTCATTATTTACAAACGTTCCAGTAGAAGATGCAATTAAGTGTTTCGAAAATACGTTGTTAGAAAATAAAACTTCAGCAGTTGAAATTAGAGATATAATTAAACTAACAAAGGTGTGTCTGAAGAATCCATTTTGTTTTTTGAAACAAAACGAAGGGTTAATAATGGGATCCCCACTTTCACCATTGTTATGTGATTTATATATGGATGTATTTAAAACAAAAGCCATAAATGGTGAAAAATGTAAACCCTAAGTTTGAATAAGGTATATAGATGACATATTCTTGGTGTGGAGATATGGTAATAAGGCATTAACAGAGTTTACAAACTATTGAAATAGCATAGAACCTTTTACATAATTTACCTATGAAACTGAGAAAAATAATCGTTTACCTTTTTAGATGTATTGGTAAATAGGAATTAACAAGGAAATTTAGAAACATCTATTTATCGGAAACGTTTTTCTTTTCTTATGCTACCACACCAGGAATCATGACATACAGAAACACAAAAAAATGTCTGCATTTTACACTTATGTTTATAAAATTATGAAGATATGTACAAAACAAGAGGACTTAAAAATGAGTTAATAATAATGAAATATGTAGCAGTTAAAAGAGGATTTAACCCAATTATTGTAGTCGGAGAAGTTAAGAAATTCAATAATGTGGTAATGATAGATCCAGGTAATACCTTAAAACCTAGTTATGATTAAATCAAAAAGAAATGTTTAGTGTTGCCATATGTCCCATGTTTAACTTCTAGTTTATTCAAAGTGTTTAAAAAACAACAAATATTTTACTCTATATTCAAACCAATGAATATGGTAAAACAAATTTTAGGTAATACTAAAGATAATATACAGTTAATGGAAAAAGCTGGAATTTATAATATTGAATGTGAAAGTGTTTATATTGGACAGACAAAACGTAATTTAAAATATCGTTTAGCAGAACATAAGGGATGTTCAAAAAAGTGAAAAGACTCAAAATTCGGCCCCAGCAGAACATGAACATAAAACACAACATAAGACATTATGGGAAAAAAAACAGTAATATTGGCTCAACCAAAGGGTATGAAAGCCAATAATATTCGCAAATCCTTAGAAATAATAGATCATGGATTATTAAATAGAGACGAAGGTCCGGCGAATATCTGCGTAAGAATGTGGAGGGACCTCCTCCGAGATTTATGTAGAAATGTAAACTTACACACACAGGTCACATGATCTAGCTACGAAGAAATAAATATGACACTTATGTCTTGCGGATTCACTTCTGATGATGACATGGTAAAGTCCACATTTTATAAATGTCTTTAATTGTGTGTATCGATTTTAACGTTATGTGTTGTTTATTTATTATTTTATTCTGTACTTATGGATTTCTTTGTTTTTACAAATATATCAGATTTATAGATTGTTGTGCAAAGTGAGAGATTTTATATTTTCATAAACAACTGGATAATAAATTGGGTCACATTTACGCTGTGGCTTCTGCTATATTAAGAACCAATATATGATTAAGTGTTTTGAAAAACAACTGGATCCGAGTTGAGACGACCAAAAGCATGTTAATATTCCATATATGAAGGTATGTTGAATTACTTTTCTGCAGGGTTGGATATGAAGTTCTTTACTCGTCACTACTGACTTAATTAAATACGTTAGGTATTTGGATAATATGCGACTATTCTGCCACAATTAATTACTCATAATTAGTAAATTAATTGTGATTTTTTTTCCTTCCTAAAACAATTATGTAACAGGATAGTCAGTGATATTGAAAGTGGGGACAGAAAAAGGAATGTACTCAGAGATATTATCGAATACCATGTTTAGCCACAGAAATGTATTAACGACAGTGGTTGGAATGCTATCGGGTATATTGATGGGTTGCATTCTTCTCATAATTCAGTTTAAATAGTTTCCTATTATTATATTATTCGTGTTTCTGGAGGTTCTCTGGTAAACCAGTTTCAATCGTTAGGATGCCAGACAATCTGCCTTCTGTTTGAGGAGCACTTTGGATCGTCTTCTAGCAGTTAACGACCTAAACCTTATTGCAGAATCGCTATGGAATACAAGAAGTCTGTTCCAGCTATACTTGACTCCCCATCAACGGTACTCTTGCCTGTCAAGGACAGTATTCTTCATTTCCTTCTACTTATCCTCCACAGGACATGTTTATACATTCCCATGTGTTCTGTTGCTTCTCATCTTCCAAGCATCGCTCTCATTGATGTTGAGTCAAATCCACCCATTACTACGATTACGGTAATGTGTCGGACCTTCATGTACTTCTCAAGCCCCTTTTCATATGGATACTGAAAAAAGCCAGACTGTTGAGCGTCTTTAACTTACTATTGCTAGTGTTCTATATCTACACTTAATTTTTACCCTTCCATTATTTCTTCATGAATTGTACTTTGTTTTAATGTTATTTCCTGTTGTTAATGGGATATATGGCTTGCTGCTTTGTGTCATTAGTGTATATAATTTATTTTATTGTATATTCGAACAGTAATGCATTGTATTTTGATAAGCTTACTTAAAAACGCTGGAAGTCGCCTTAGAAAAACATCAGCTAAATCAATTTATAATAATCCGAACAATATAAACAGGACCTCAGCTCCTTATGAGGTTGGCACCCTAATAATATATATATTTTTAATTTAAATTTTTTAAAGATTTAATTCCATAACCTGCAAGCATATTTTAACATAGATTTTTTTTTATGAACACATTAACTGTACAATTGTTTTGCTCTTGTGTATGTTAAATATAAATTACTAATTTTATACAAAAATGTCTTCCCAATTATCAATACTGATTTGAGATGTTCTGGGTTAGACAACGGTAGGTTTACGGGGTTCGATTTCCTGTAGCAGATACAGCATTTAGACCAGTGTGGCTTTGCTCTATAAACAAACAAAGTTGGCACGTTTTAGGACCTCAGTATTGGAGTCTTTACTCTGCCATTGATGTTCAGAATTCTTAAGTGTCTTGATTGTACATTATTGAGTCTGTTGAGGTACCTTCTATATAAAGTATACGTCTCAACAAAATGAAGTAATGTAATGAGGACAACAGCTTTGTATATCTTGCACTTGGTGGCGACCTTAAGCACATTCCAGAATTTTCTCATATACTTAAAACGAAATCGTTAGAATGTAAGCCAAAAAAGTTTGGTTGTGAATTTCGCGCAACAGTATACGAGGGTTATCTGCGCTAGCCGTTCCTAATTTAGCAGTGAAAGACTAGAGAGAAGTCAGCTAATCATCACCACCCACCACCAACTCTTGGGCTACTCTTTTACCAATAAATAGTGGGATTGACCGTACCATTATAACGTCACCACGGCTGGAAGGGCGAGCATGGTTGGTGGGACAGGAATTCGAACCCGCGACTCTCAGATTGCTAGTCAAGCGCCCTAACCAAAAAAAGAGATGTAGAGATGCATCAACACCATCTAGTTTATTAAACATAGGAAAGTAGAAAAAAAAAAACGTTTTATTTTAAACGTATTAAATTTAGTTGTAAAGTAATATTACAATATCCATAGCAAAGTTATAAAGTTTTAAAAATACGATATTATTTTCTTAATTTGAAGAATATTTTCTTTACATCTTTGGTATATTATATAAGTTTCATTTTACGTCTTTTCATTATTATAAATCCTTTTACTAATAACGAAATATGCATATGATAACCTCTGTAATATATCATACCCATAATACAGGTCTGACCTAAGTCGTTGAAATTTATTTCGGTTTGATCATCTTTTTGTTTATTTACTCTGTTATATTTGCCCCCCCCCCCAGTGGCACTGCGGACTTACAACGCTAGAAACCGGGTTTCGATACCCGTGGTGGGCAGAGCACAGATAGGCCATTGTGTAGCTTTGTGCATAAATCCAAACAAACAAACTGTTATATTTCTGCACACCAACTGGATCTAACAAAGAGCAATGATTGGCCAATAGGAATAAAACGTGGTCGTCATCTCTAGTTTATTTTGGATATGTATGGGTATATCTATCTCCGGCCGAATTTGATTCAAAATTAGCTTTTATGGCAGCATTGCGCAACAACAACAACAAAAAAGCTATTGCCATAACGACACAGGGTCTGACACATTTTCCAATGAGACATCCAGTTTTTATTTACGTTTTGTTAAATCTTTATCTCAGTTAAGGCCCTCCTTAAATCCCGGTGGCTCGAGGCAATAATTGCACCCCTCCCCTCCGATCTATTTCTGAATACAGGAATACTTAACTTCACAACAAACTGTAGACGAAGTTAGGTTGAAAGTTCCGTAGTAGTTTATTGCTCAGTGGGTAGAACACCAAATTTCCTGCAGTCTTATTTTCAAAATTTTGTAAAAATTTAATAATCTGCTATCGAATAATATTTTTCGTATAATTTAAACGTTCTCCATACAAAGAAATAGTATTTTCCCTGCATCTTTATGTAGGCCTACAACTTACAAACGTGTTTGTAGCCAGGTCCATCCTTTATCTCCCTTTTTAAATCGTATTGCTATTAGAAGAAAAAAAATAAGGTACGTACAATACCTAATGTAAATTTTTTGCAGTGACCAGATGCCCGACAACCGGGGAACGATCTTTCAAAGAGTAAATATCTGGCAGTCCAAAAATTCAAATATTGATGAGCTAAGATCACCTCTCACTTGAGAATGAGTAATAAAAAATTTTGAGATTGATATGTTTTTAAGTTCTATTAAACGATATGAATGAAACTTTTGCAACTGAAAATAAAATGGATCGTCATTCTTGTTTAGTGTGAATCGACGTGTGTGTTTGTTACAAGCTGCTGGGGACGATCTTCGAAATACTATACACCCGGCACTCCATGATTTCACGACCATGAATATTGATAAGCTTTGTGTGGTTTTAATTAAGCACAAAGCTACACAATGGGCTATCTGTGCTCTGCCCACTACGGGTATCGAAACCCGGTTTCCAGCGTTGTAAGTCCGAAGACATGCCGCTGTGCCACTGATAAGCTTCCAGTATGATTATCTATATTATATAAATAAATAAAATTTTTGATCATATATTTTTTTGAAATTATCATTAGTATTATTATCATTTATTTTTATTGTTATTATTGTTGTAGCTTATCAATATTCAACTTTTCGTACTGCCGGGTATTTAGTATTTGAAAGATCGTTCTTGGCTACTGGGTATCTTGCCAGTGGCCACTGTGTAAATGTTTTAGAGCTTACCGGAAGTAGTGCCATGTTTACACAAGTTTAACTCAGTGGAAGGGGTTGAGCAAGTTTGAATGAGATTAGTGGAATTTTCTAGCGGAAGTTAAATGTTACCTATAATTGTGGCGGACGCAAGTAATTTTTCTGAGGTAATTTTGAACCATGGATTAATATCTACAAACTATCTTCATATCAGAGATTCATAGGGAGTTAAAAATATTTATTCTATGTCAATGAAATCGAAATTTAACTTTGTTGTGTTACTTATTTAATTTAATACTTGAGCTTTTCATCATTATTAATAATTTTTGTTTTATTTTTCCATTTGTAGATTTTCTAAATTGATAAAGGCTACTTGGAGATTGAATTAGAATATTTTATGTTTGATCATACTTTGTATGGCACTTGGATGCAGCTCTGTGTTCAGTGGTTACTTTCTATTTTTAACTTTTGAGGTCATGGATTGGGGGTTAGGGATAATATATATCTTTGTTACCCTTTATAACTTGAAGTTTTATGTGTGTATTTTATCCTTTCTGTAATAGATTTTGAGACAATTTTTACATTTTTCTAGTCCAAGGTTTAGACATTTTCAAGTTACCTAGTGTTTATTTACTTTGTTTAACTTCTTAGGCCATAAATGTTAACAGTTATGGGTATTCTTTTAAATATTTATTTAATTGGCAAATATCATTTCTTTCCTACTTCTAGGTGCTGGTTTTCATATTCTTTGGTTTCTAGTAAAGTCAGAGATAATCTTTAAATTTTTTGTGTTAATGGTAATTCATTGGATTTGCTACAAAATTCCCTGTAGCTTTGGGAGTATTTCTCTGACAATATTTAGATGATGACATGTTCAAACAGTTTTTTAGTGTATTTTCATTTCTCAAGCCTGACCTTTACAGACCTAATTTTTTATGTACTCTGGCTTATCTTTTTTATATTGTTCTAACAAGATTATACTTGCCCAATAATATTTCTCAGATGCAGGACTATAGTGAGTCTTGATATGCAAGTTTCATCTTTTATATTCATCTGACCTTCATACAAGGCTCTGAAAATATGTTCTCAGAAATCTATCTTTGATAATGAAATATGGTAGATATCCTAGCTTAGTCATGAATTTCTTTCACAAATGTGCAACATTAGATATTAAAAAGAAACTTCTAGCATCTGAACAGAATCTTTACTAACTTCTGTACACTGTTGAAATGTGAATTTGTCTTATAAATTGCTCCAATTAAAACTTTTGTACAACTGACTGTGGTGAATTATAATTTATTCTAAGCTAACCTCAAGAATCTGTTGTATCATAAATCTGTAATTTGTCTAAACCTTACAAATTTATTTCACCAATTGTAACAAAACATTGTAATAAGTACTCTGCCATGCTCACACAGTGCCCTATATGCGGAGTGCTAAGATCAGTAATTGTCTGCTCTTTCAACACCTACCTGTATTTAATGTTGATTCCTGAAGGTAAAAGTTGAAGGTCATAGGAGCCTTGTACATTTGACTCAGGTGATTTTGGTAGGTATCTTCTTAATTTCTTCCCCATCACTTATTACTTACTATGTTAACTAGATGTAACTCTCACTATGGTGATTTACATGTTGCATACAGACGTACTGTACTGCCTAGCTTAACTCAAGTTTTGCATGTCTAGGTCTTTTTTTTTTTTCAGAGTGCTCATAACCTTATGCTATAAATTTGGCTGTGATAAAGGAACCAAGGCTTCTTCATATGTTAGGCTTCACTTGGAATACTGTGTAGTTTCTTGAGACTAAGAAAAGGTATTGACTTATTGAAAAGTGTTCAAAGGATGGCTACTAGGATGATTCCAGCAATGGAAGGGTTATTTTATGGGGACAGGCTAAGATCTCTTAAGAAGGGTAAGAGAAGATCTTACATAATTTTATAAATTTATCTGGGAGGGGGGATTATTTCTTTGTTCTCTATTCTGAAGAAAATAGGATGAGTAGACAGATGTGTAAGATTTGGAAAAGACAGGCTAGGTTCCTTTTAAAGTTTTATTTTTCTAACATTTGATTGGCTTATGAAATGAATTGTCGTCAGCAGTAGTGGAGGTCAACAATTTACAAGTGTTAAAAGGGAATTGATAATTTTCTGAAAAATAAAGGTTGGGTTTAAGTTTTTATTTTTTATCAAGCATAGGTGTGCAGGAACAGCCATGAAGGACCAAATATTCTATTTTTGTCCATAAGTTATGCCAGTTTTCCATGTAAGCTTTGCTCCTTCTACTATTTCAAGCCTCTTGTACTTTTGTTTTGTGTCTGTTGCATTAGAAAATTAGTTTCTTACTGTATGACTGTTTAAAATGGTTCACTTGCAAGCTTGTTATGTCTGGAAGGTCATACTATATTCTGTGAGTAATTTAATTTTTCATACAAACAGATTTGAAAAGTGATTTTATATTTTTTGTATTCTTTTGGAGGCTAAGCGCTTTTATATAGATTGTTTAAGACTGTGTGAGATATATGGTGTACCATTTTTGAAATGTTTAAACCTCTCCCATCTCAAATGTTTTTTTCATCCATCATGTGAAATGTCACATGTTCTTTAATCTATAGTCGCTTAGATGTTATTTTCTTTGCCACTGAAGGTGGACAGAGATTATGATTCACCTGTGTGTGTGTGTTTGTCAGCAAGATTCCTAGGAAATGGTTGAATGGAGCAAGGTCACAAAAATCTAAAAAATCCCTATCTGTTAACATGGGGATTGATTTTTTTACACAATTTTTGCACTATAACTCAGTAAAAAAATAATCAGATTTTGATGAAACTTGGTGGGCATGTGTAGAATATTAGTCCTCATTGTCCTGCCAAAAATGGTTTATAATTATTGATAATGACAGACATAAGGACACATTTTTGTATTTTTTGAGGGCCAAATATGATCAATACTGTGTGGCGGAAGTATGCTCTCTAATTAGTTTCTTATTTGAAATGATTATACAATTATAGATATGATTTGTACAAAGCTCTAAAATCTGGTGTTTGATTCCCCACAGTGGACACAGCAGATATCAAAATGTGACTTTGTTCTATAAAAACAACCTTTTTTTTATTATTATTATTAAGAACATGAAATGGTTGAATATTATTTAAAACAGTAAAAAAAAAAATGAAATCCTTATGAGTCAACTTGGCAAAGGAAAACGTTTTGTATTACGATGTTGAAATGATCATCATATGAATAATATACATGTATGGCACAGTGTGTGGAAATCTGAAAGTTAAGTTTCCCTTAATGATTGAACCTGCTCATATGATTGTTACATAAAATATAAGAAGTGCAAGCATGAAGTTTGATATGGTAGCTGCTACTGGTTTTCTTTATGCTTAATGTGAAAGCAGCTGTTATGTGGTAATCTGAAAATAAAAGAAGTTGATCATGGATGTAAACTAGTACGAATAACAATAAATAGGTTCTTTGAAATGTTCATCGTTACTCTAGTCAGAGTGAGTTCAAATATTTGGTTGGATTTTTAACACTTATGATTTAAAATAATGAAGCACCTTAATTTACTTGTGATCATATAGTGACATCTCTTTGAAAATAAGAGTGATCAAAAACTCAAACTGTAATTATAAGGTTAAGGTTTTTATTACTATTATGTATGAATATGTACTTCCTATATACATGTATATTACACATACGTTGTCACATAATGTTGTAACTTAGGATTAATTGTTTTTATTTTCTTAGTTGTATACTTGGTAATAACAGAGAGGCCAAGAATGCATATTCAGGTAACAGTTATTTCTACATTTACCACTCAAGATTTTTTTCTCTACCAGATGTTTGTTTATGATATTGTTTTTTGGGGTTTCTGAAAACACAGTTTCAAAATGTTATGGGAAGATGAGAAATATCAGGTCCAAGTGATATTGAACCAGTTTAAGGTAATACATTTATAATATTAGGTTTTTATTTAGCCTGTTACTTCACAGCCAAGATTTACAATAATAAATAAAATAATTCCTAACAGCAGTATTATAATGTAGTTATAATATCCAAAAATGAATAATGACTACTGGCATGTACAATTGAAATACAAGTTTCATCTGATTTATTAGCATTGTGACTTGTTTGAGACAAGTTTCACACCTTGAGGAAACTAAACCTAGTTAGAATCTAACGTGCCAAAGTTGAGCACTCTCAATTGTCACTGCTGTGATTTCTAGCAACCTAACTAATACATTGTATGATTAAAGCAGACTTCTCAAATTTTGTATGAAGTTACAGATTGGAAAAAGTAAAATATATAATACTTTTGTCCTGAGATCTATATGCAATCTTGCTGTAAAATTACAATACTGCTACTTTCCAAGTTCCAACAAAATGAAACTAATTTCATTTATGTTTAGTATGATAAAAGTGGCATCCCTATGTTATGGAGGTCTGTTTGCTTTTTTTCTATTTATTTTGTGTTAAGCTTTCAACAGTTATTCCATAAATTATTTTTGGCAGTCAGATCCATATCATCAGACTGTCAACTAGAACTAAGGTTCTCTGTGACTTAGCAATTTTAGGTATAATGTCAGTTTTAACTAGGCCCAAATGCATATATACTCAAGTATTAATTTTTTGTTTGAATGTTTAGTCAGCAAAGAAACATGCTCTTTTTAAGGTTTTCAAATTAAATTTTCTGTGCTATAAACCTGCTCAAAATGAACACTGGAAACAATGTATTCTACTTTGAATGTTTTGTGTGTCAATATTTATGTTTGTAATGATTAAAAAAATACAAACTGTTGCTAGATATTTCACTTTATGAATTCATATTGTTAAGGTCTAATGTTTCATATACTGTTTGATTTTTATCACAAAAAGTTGACAAAATCAAGGATTGATATTAAACATGATTAAAGATTATCAATACTGAAAGTTTTCATCAATACTATTGTTAACCATTGTGAAACTTTTGCTGGTGAAACACTTGATATAGATATATATATTATTATCGAGAAAACACACATTTATGATCACTTTCTTTTCATGATGTTTAAGTAATGGATTGTGTGATTTAGCTTCTTTTTTTTCAGATAATGAAAAAAAATATGATGGGACTCTATATCTTGTATGCTACTAGGACATTTAGATGATGATAATTGGCAGTTATTGAAGCACTATCAGTAAGTCTTACATAGGTGGTTTTGGATACATTGTATAAATATAGTGAACACAATATATTTAAAATGTATTTATCAAAACTGTATTTTTGGTACTACAGTTATGTTTGGCAAAATTGACTTGTACGAGCTCAATGCCTGTACTTCTTGTTAGTTTAAACATAGTATGGGCATCAAAAGTGACTTAACTTGTATGTATGTAGAAAAAAAAGTTTCTTAATTGTATTTTTAGTAATGGTAAAGTAAGCTAAATATCTAAACCATATAGCATAGCATGTGGAACTGGTGTATGTCATAAATATAACTTTGTTTTTTGTTTCACCACTTTATGTATTCTATTTATTGTGAAAAGGTTTTACGGTGTTCATTTGTAAAAGTTTCACTATGTTTATAAAATACAAGTTTATTTTTAAACAAATATGTATTACTTTATTAATGATGGTCCCTTTGGTTAAGATGTATTTCAGATGACATATTTTCCCAAAGAAGGATTTGCTATAACATTTTTACTTTTACACTGATTAATTCTGCTAACCTATACATAAAATTTGGATAACTTTAGTCCTTTGCTTTCTTTTTTTAAACTCTGAAATACATTTGATAATGTTTAAAACCATGTTCAGAATGATATGTAGAACATTTACAGAAGGAATATTTCTGCACTTTTTCTGACAAAAATTGTTTTATTAAAAACTGATTATATACACACACACACACACACACACATGGTTGGTATATTTAGGTAAACTGATTGAAAATAAGAGCTTGAACAGAGATGTCCGTTAAACAGGAGATTTGTTCAAGATATGAAATTGCAGAGTAATACTAAAAACTTTTACTAACTAAGACTATGCTAAAGAAAATAAAGAGCTCCGACAAAATTAACAATCTTTATCAAAACATTTAACAAAAAAATCTGTGTGTGTACCTGTTTACCAGACAAAGGACTTGGTTGGACTACAGGATACGAGGCTTCGTACTTTTACCTAACCAAAACTTACACTCAGCTTAGTTTATATGCCTTGCTTTGTCCTTTGCTTATTAACTTGGGTTTGAAGAAATGTTGTATTTATACTATTTGACTGGCACTACCACATAATGCTATTCTCATATTACATACTTCAGACTTTAACCTGTAGGTATTACTTTATTTTAGTTTTAGAATTGGTAAAGTAAGCCAAGTATCTAAACCATATAGCACAGTATGTGAAACTTGTGTATGTCATAAATCCTCACACAGGGTTGCATTAAGCACTTTTCTTCATTGGTAGAAACAGGATACACCTATCTTTGAGAATAATAAAGATGACTTGAAGTAAGGTCAACATAAATTTGATGACGAGGAACTAACTTTGAGACTAAAAATGCTTGGAGACGGCTTGAATGGGTAATGAAGAAAAACTTATATTAAAGTTTTTCTTCATTACCCATTAAAGCTGTCTCCAAGCATTACAAGGTCAATTTAATGATTCTCCTTGACTAGGTTATATGTGAAAACTTGCACATATTGAGAACAAAGAATATATATATATATATATATATATATATAGAATAAATATTATAATAACTGGAAGAAGGTACGTTACTTTTATTATTATTTGTACTACCATATTACTGGTATTTGTACCAAGTTAAGTTATTTGTTATAGTTACTTTAATTTTAATTTTTTTCCACAATTT
>NW_013666381.1:364459-392828 GCF_000517525.1 Limulus polyphemus | reverse complement strand
TTTGTTATATTTGTATACCACATACTGGATTTGTACCAGTAAGTATTGTTATAGTCTTTAATAATTTTTTTTCACCATATTTTATCATTGTGCACATTATTTTGAATTATTTGGTGAAAATAATGTGAAGTTCAGTTTGCATAACAATAACAAATTGATTTATTTCTTCCATAACATTTGTTACAGACTATTTGCATTTGTACACAGTTGCACATTTAAGTTCATAAATAAACTGTACAACTAAATGTAGACCCAACTTCAAATATAATGTTTTGATACAAACTCTGGAACATATGCCTAACTTAACTAGCTTTGTTTTATAAACACGTAACTCCCCAAGTAACAAAATAATAGAACAGATGCAATAACTCTCATTGAATACTCAATAACTCAATACTTATTAAATACTTCACACTAACTCACTGATTTCTTATGTTTATGACTAATGTACCCATATAGATCTGAGTCGTAATTACCAAATTTAACATCTTATGCCCTCTAGGTAACATGTAAAGTAATATATGGAAAATATAGGTTACCACACTGCCTTCTTCCTGGATTGTGAAGCCCCTTGAACAATCTTAATACAAAAATATAATACTACACTAAACTGTCCATACACCAAATGTTTGTTTTTAGTAATGCTTTTTTCTAAGGATTATGGTATACAGATAGAATGGCCTCTTGTCCCTTGTCATAGCTTGCTGTCCTGTCACTTGATGAGTTCTCCCTAGACACGTGGTTGAGTGAATCTACAAGTGGCTCTCTCCGTGTTGATCCTCTGGAAAGGTCTCTTCAGGAATCCTGGGTTCCTCAGCAGGTTGACTTTCCACTGACAATTTCTTGTCTGGAGTTGTCCAGTTGGCTTTTTTTACACTGATGATCATGGTGGGTTATCTTTGGCTTAGATTTCCTGTCCTTTTGGATTTTGTAAACCACGTCATTCATACATATCAGTTCAACATATGGAACTTCCAACACTTGTGTAACTATGGAGCTCATCCTTTCTTGTGGTTGGGATTGTACAACCAGACCATGTCTCCTAGATGGAATCCAGTCTTATAAGCATTAACATCATAGCCACTTTACATTTTATCACTAGCCGATTTAATTCTTTTATGGGTAAAGCCATGTGTGACAATGATGGTGTTCCTTAATATGTATGTATTCTGTGTAAGACTGCTGAGTAGCTATCCTTTGGATGTGAGTACAGAAGATCAAATGGCACTTGAAGTTCCATGTATTGCCTATAGCTTCATGTACTGCAGTGTGATAACTCATAAGTAGCAGTGGAATATTTTTATCCACATTATCTGATGTTTATCCACATGGTTAGTTGATTTAATAGTTGTATGGCTTTATCTCTTTGCCATGCCATCAGAAGATGGATGAAGAGCCATTGGTTCTGGTGGTCATTTTTGATTCCAAGAATCTAACATTTCCACAAACAAGACTGACTCAGAGTTTCATCCCTGATCTGAGTAGGGCTCCATAGATACTACAATTCTTGAAACAAATTCATTGATAAGTTGCATTGCTAGAGTTTCTGCTTCCTGGTTAGGAAAACCATATGCTTCTGGCCATTTGATGAAATACTTCATTGCAACTATGATGTATTTATTCCAACTGTTACTCTTTGGAAGAGGACCAAGCACATTGGCAGCATCTCTTTCTAATGATGCTCAAACATAGTACTGCTTTTGTTGCTGATGCTGCTTCTATCATGTACCTTTATGCTCACAGCATAGTTCACAGGGTTTATACCAATGTTCTACAGATCCCAAACCCCCAATCTAATAGAAATGCTTTTTTACTCTCTCTAATGTATTTTTAACACCTGAGTATCTAGCTGTTGGAAGGTTATGGAAATACAAATGGTAGCTGGTACTGTCCACTGGTACAAGCAACAAATAAATGTGAATGTAGGGATGGCTAATACCAATCCTTCAAAAATGATGCAAACAATGTAGTAGGAATGGTATTTGTATCATCCCTACATAATAGCACAGGCACACAGTGTAGTATAATGTTAACAGACAAAAATAGGATAATTTAAAGTCAGTTGTGATTGAATAGTTATATGTATTGCTATATGTTAATTTTTGCCTGTGCTATTATGTTTGCATTGTTTTTGAAGGATTGATATTGGCCATTCATACATTTACTTACTTTTTGAAAAGTTTTTTTTTTTACTTGTTTGGTTATTTTTGTTAATGCAGTGTTTCAATAGACAAAGGTTGTATTTATAATCAAGTTATAAATACAATGAGGTTCCAACTGTAATATTTATTGCTTATCTCTTATTGATTGTTAATTCCTGTTTCAGCCTATACTTAAGGTTTTTAAAGGAATACCAAACTTCAGTAAGAAAGCTAACTTCAAGGGGTAATGATAACACTGTTTACACTAGAATTATGATTTTCTTTAATTACTACTTGTTATTAATAATACTTATAAAAGCGGATACTCTGTTTGAAATTATGTTACCTCAGTGAAATTGGTTGACACCATTGTTTTGGTCTTTGAGTTATTATGTAATAAAAAAGAAGCAGAAGAAAGAAGAATGAGAATATTCAAAATTTAGTAATGATATATACAGACATTCACAGAACTTCTGACTCAGTCATTACATAGATATTGTTATAAAAGGAAATACTGTTTAGTATTGTAAAGTTCTGATGACCAATTGAGGAGATATTTAAAATATAATTTCAATGAACCAACAGAGCTAACACTACATAGGCAGTGCTACTGCCTGTCTGATATTCCCACTTCCAACACAAAAAAAACCTCTTGTAGGCATAATAAATCCCACTGTGACCAGTACATATTTGTCTTTGGGCTGTATGGTGCAACTATGTTCCAGGAGGGTTTTACTGCACTATTCTTCATCCATTGTATAATTAGTTTAAAATTAGTATCATCACAGAACATTTGTTAGTTGAGTGTCGGACCACGTTAGTTCTTCATCATCACTTGTGGAGTCCACATCTTGGATTCTACTCTGTTGTACTTTAGGATGGTTGTCTTTATTGTGCTTCTCTCTTTTCACAGTGTTTACACTCTTCATTAACACAAGGTCTTCAGGATAATGTTGCAGAATCTCTGTGGTTCCATCCAATGCAACACACAATGTTAAAGTTGTATTCCTGAAGAGTTTGGAGTCATTTCACTATCTGGCCTTCTGGATTACAAAAATTCATCAGCCAATTCATTACTGTATAGTGTGTCCAAAATATAAACTTTTGTCTATATAGATATTCAGAAAAATTACTTACAATTGCTCCTTTTTTGCAGCTATAGTAGACAGCCACATGTTCTTTTCCATGTTGTACTTGTGATAACAATGCTCCTACTGCAAAATCACAAGCATCTGTATCTAAAATGAGTGAATTGTCAAGAGTTGGGTGTACTGATACAGGAGTAGTAGTCAGTTCTTTCTTCAGCTTGTTAAATGCTTATTTACAGTCAGCAGTCCAACAAAACATATTTAGATTTTCCAGTAATTTGTGAAGTGGACAAACTGTTTCAGAGAAGGATTTTACAAAATGATGATAGCACAGTCCAAGAAATCCTCTTACTTTATGCTGGTTCTTTGGTGTTGGTTAATTCTAAACAGAGTCAGTCTATGATCGGTCAGTAGACACTGTTTCCTCTTTCTGGTATCCTTTTTTGGGAGGAGTTCTTATTTCCTAAAGGCTTTTGTCTGCAATTTTTGGCAATATATCCTTTCAAGTGACACTTGAAACTCACATTATTTTGTTATTTCCTCCAGTCTGTGTAATTAGTTGTCTAACTAATCCTTTCAGTTCTTCTAAACTATTATTAGAAGGCACTGAAGTTTCAGTACTACTTCATCTGATGATCCCATAAATTCTAGATCATGCTTTTTGTTTATTTATAACTTTAATGGATTCAAGTTCTATCATGAACTGGAGAACTTCCTTTAAAGATGTACTTCTACTTTGCTTCAAACTAATTCTCATATCCTTGTCTGTTATGCCATCTATAAATTGGTCACATGCCAACAAATATATCTTTTTCATGAGGAACTTTGGTTTATACAATGGAGCAGGCCCTTTGAAATCTTTTGCAAATTTGGCTAAGGCCTCTTCTTTTCTCCATATATTGTTTTGGAACTTTGCTTTAGATACTTTGTTCTGGTTTGCAAGATGAATAGCTTGTTGTTCATTATTCCACCTGTTCCATTTAGAAATGATTTTGAATTGCAGGCCTTTTCATGAGAAAAAGTATAGGTACATGGTGAATTTGTGTGTCTGAATTGCATGGGTGCTTAAAGTGATACATTATGACAGGAAAGTAACAAATATACATTTAATCTTTAATGTTACATATATTTGTATTATATTACCAACGTTATTGATCTTATCAAACTATAAAAAAAAGAAGAAACAGACTTTACACCACACAAAGATCATATACGTTTTCCCTCTTCCTCCTATGTTTTGTATTAAAAAATCTCTTTCTTGTAATCTTCAACCACTTGAATTTGATTTCATTTCCTTTGGCTGCTACCGTTTCTGTTTGCTTCACAAACAATCACAATGAATTAAAGATCTGTCACTATACTGCTCAACTCATTTTTGTAGATAAAATTTTTACTTTCCTCAGGAGTATTTAAAGTTGTAATATGATGTGTGACTGATATGACTTTTCACACGTTTAACAAATACTACGTGTAAATAAATTTGCCTATATGTGTTCACATGCAACAGCATGCATCAAACAAAAACGACTGAAATTGAGCTAGACATGGTACCCTTCCATCATAGTTTGTTGGTTTCTAAGTTGGACAATATTGTTGAATTGGCTGGTTAAATTATGGAACTGCATTTGGTAGTGATATAACTGGAGTAGTTCATGATGGTCCTGCACTAACAGATGACACTGCAGTAACAGTAATAGATATTATCTTCAGTCAGATTTATATTTTTTCTTAATTATTCTTTAAATATTAAATATTTTTTTTCTTACTCTACTCTTGAATTCCTGTTTCTTATCTCTTGATTAAAAAAAAAATTCTTCTTGGTCTTCTTTTAATTTTCTTGAATTTCTTTTAACCATTTCATCATTTCTGGCACAATTTTGATCTTGCTTTTTACACTCGTTGTTACCATCTTAAAAAGTTGAAATTCAAGTTTAGTCAAAATTATATTTTATTTTCCCCAAAATAATCCCACTTCTGACTCTACTTTTTGTGACATATGCTATCATTGGGTGAAAATAATGTGATGTGAAATTCATGCAATGATAACAAATGATTTCTTCCTTAGCATTTGCCACAGGTCTAAGTAGATCTGAGTTTATAAATAAACTTGTTAATATGAACTCCACAACTAATTGTAAGCTGACTTCAGTATTATATTTCATATAAACTGTGAGCCATATGCTTAACTAGCTATGTAACTAAATAAAAGAACAGATACAATAACTCTCACTAAATACTCAATAACTTCTCATTAAATACTTGACTTTGACATGTTTATCACTAGTGTACCCATCTAGATCTTAGTCAAATTTACTTTATATTAACCCTCTAGCTAACATTTAGATTCAAAAATTGAAAATATAACTTAAAACAAAACAATTTAAAATTACATTTTATTTAAGGGAAATATTTCTTTACTTTTATTGAGTTCTTGTTTAATTTTTTTGTGAATCACAAAGAAATAAAAGTTTCAATGATACAAAAAGTATTTGATAGAGCATTAATTGTTCAATAACTTTTACCAGATGACTTGCTAAACATCTTAAAATAAAATTATGATTAAGGATAATTCATCTTAATTATGAGTTCCAAGCAAACCACAAAAAACCTCTATGACTACTCAGTCATAGGCCATCAGTTGGGTATCTTTGCTGTTTGTGGAGTTCTTGGCCTTTATCCCAAAAACATCTCAGAAGGTAAGGCCTGCTTAGTGAATTATATATTGAATTAATTAAACATAGTACTTTAAATTACATAAACACATAGAACCTTGTGTCTTATTTAGTATGTGGCAAAATCTGGCTAGTTGTCCACAGAGAAATAGTATGGCCTGTGTGTATATGACCTACCATGCTACTGGACAAGCTTTAATTATTTTAATTCACTTGTGTATTTAAGGTGGTCTTGCTAAAGTGAGTCTTCCCAATGGCTTGAATATATATATATATATATATTATATATATATATATATATATATATGTGTGTGTGTAAAAGAAATAGTTGTTTAATAGTTTCATTTGATGTTTTCTTGAATGCCAGTGAAGACTTAACCGTACATTCTTTAGCACAGAAAAGTCTAATAGAAGAACTGCATATTTTTTTTTAAATCTAATAGTGTGTGATGTTGATCTTTGTATATAAATTGTACTGATACTTTCCTAAAGTAAAACTGTAGCTTTCAAAATTTAGAACTTTGTAGTAGTGCTGAAGCAATTCTTATTTTAATTTTGGGAAAAGATTAGAAGAATTTGTGATCATTATATTGGTTTCTGTGAAGTTTGGGTTTAACAATTTTGAAATGTATTTATAACACTTTTTTTTAGTGTGATTTATTTATTCATAAGCTTATATTTAAAATTTGAAAAATATACAGTATATTTGTTGTAACACATTTTACAAATTACTCAATTTGGTTTTTCTGTATACAGGTTTGCAAAAATGTCTTTGTCAGTCATAGGTTTTTCACCACTAAGTGTTGTTATAGTGTTTAATAAATATAATGTTTTAAAATTACATTCAGGGTGATATTTGTTGGTTTTTATTTTTAAAGAGAAATGGTTATTTTCTTCTTACTAAATTCCCACTTGGACTTTTCATGAATTAAAAAGAAATCAAAGTTTTAAGGATAAGGAAAAATATCAGTCAGTACAATAAATTATTAAAATAAATGCCGACTCCAGATGTTTTGCAATATTTTGAATTTCTTTTTTTTAGTGCTAAATGTCAAATGAATGCTAGAGACAAAAACATTTATTTAGATATTTCACTCAACCCATTTGAAGTAAAACAACTGAAGTTTAATTTTTAGTTACATATGATTACACACGTTTAAATGCCACCACAAAAATTTTCTAGATCTAACCATTTTTTTTAGCAAGTTATGTTCTGTTATTTATGTTCTAAAATGCTTATTACTTATGCTCTGCAACAAAGTTTTATTTTTTTTCTAAGTGTTCAGAACATCTAAAAATGTATAAAATACTGCCTTCTATACTGCCAAGATGTTCATATATTTATGTCTCTTTGAATCTTATGCTTATATTTCAGTTCATTAGGAGAAATTTCTTTCCAATAACTGACTTCAGACAGTTCATGAATGCTTGTGGTAGGTGTTGGATATTGTGAGCTTTAGCATCCATATTTGCTTATTATTTTTTGTTTTAGTATTAATGTGTATGTGAGGTTTGAAAGAGGTTGTATTTGATAAATTGTGTATTTCTCACTGCTGGTTATGCCTTACATCATACAGATACCTCTGTTACTATTAAGGATACAATTCACCATTCTTACACTGCAGTTTGTATTCTATTTATTTTATATATTTTAGCCAGTTATCTGAAATTTTATCCATATATATATCTCTTTCTCATTGTGACTTGTGCTACGTATAGGTGGGGCCTTTGACATCCTTACACAAAGTGTCATTAGAGTAATATCCTCCCTGGGCATTAACAAGTATTATCCATTTCCGAGAACAACAAAAGAACAAAAACACAGTGAGTGTGTGTGTGTGTTTGTTTTGGTATAAACATTACTTCAACTTTTCTTTACTACCTCATTTCTTGTTGCAATCTGTTTCTTTCAAGAATATTTACTTATAAATAGAAAGCAGAATTAAAAACATAATAATTGGATGCAAGTTGAAATTAATGTATGTAATTTTCTGCAGCTTTTATTAATTAATTCCAAATTAAAATTATGAAGCATTAAGAAGTAAAATAGAATAATTTATTAGGCATTTCTTGTGCAGAAATATTGATGTATTTTAAGAAGTATACTTTGGTTTGGCTTCACCAAATGCAGTTGACAGACTTTTTGTTATAGAAGTTATTGCTGCAACTTCAGTTTGTAGGAAAAAAATTGCTTTCATATTTTTTCAATGATTAAGCTGTCTAGAACATTTGATTAAAACATTTTATATGTAGAGAAAAAGCTAAGTTAGGTTAAAGGATTCAGACATTCACTTTCAAAATAATCTTACAATGCATAACAAGAACATTATTCAACTTCTTGAATTTTTGTTTTCTGACTCTACGTCTTTCTGTTAAGTAAAAGGAGGCAGAGTGTATAGATTAAACATTTTTTTTAGCTGCGAATGAGTGGCTCACAGAATGGCTTTGAGTTTTTTTTTGTTTTTTTTTAAAGCACAAATTTTTAGCTCACAGCTCTTTCATCTCTTGACCAATTTGAGATCTAATTACAGTTTTCAACTCGGGAGGTTTGGCCATGCCCAAGGTCTCATAGATCAATTTATTCTAATCCTGCCTAAAAGAATTTCAATTTGAGGGTAGGCTGGTAAAGGTTCTGATGAGTAATAAAATCAAATCGGGTACATAAGATCCCCATGTTTGGTATTGTTGGCACACAAAAATTTAGCTAATGAAAAGGGAAACAAAGGTCTCATAGATTAATTTACTCTAATCCTGCTAAAAGAATTTCAAGTGCCTCAGTTATTGAGGATCCTCTATTGTTTTTTCTTAGAAAGAAGAAAACCATTCTGATTGGGACTAGTCTGAAAAGTTGTATACTGAAGGCATCAAAGTTAAGGCCAAAGTTATGCATGGTCACTTTTAGACACTAATGTTTTGTATGGTAAGTCAGAAAGTAATTGAAGAAAAATGTTTATGATATACGTGTTTAGCCATAATTGTATACGTGTAAATTTTCACTTACGAGTTCTGAGCAATGACTGGTGTCAATTATACTTATTTGGAACTGTTACAAATGAAGCTGTGAGTAATTGAAAAACAATTCCGTTTCCAAACAGTATGATTACTGTTATACTAGAGAATTAACATATTTCATCCAATATATTGCATGTGCATTTCTGTTATATGGAAATAGAAATCATCAAGACCTCCATGGAACATTTTATTTGTTTTTTTGTTCTACCCTTGTGTTGTATTTTGGTTGGGCATTTTAGGATAGTTCTTTACTCTGTTTATCACTTCTTAATGAATAACTTAAGAATTGGATTCTTCTTCTTTTTAAGCCTTTCAGGTGATGAAGAATATCCCTTTAGGTTGTAGTTTGTCAAATGGAACCAAAATTTTATGATATGTAAAATATTAAATAACTAAAAATGTACAGATATTGGCCTGTAAAAGTTGGAGTTAAGAAATTGGTTATTACTTCAGAATTATGAAAATACCACTTTGAAAAAGGTATCTGGTGTTTTGAATGGTTGATATCTAGCAGCATGGCCTTATTAGGCAATGATGTACACTGTTACATATAGTTGAGATACTAGTGCATTCTTTGACTATATTTTTATATTGGGCCGGTAATAAAATAAACATCTAGCAGCATGGCCTTATTAGGTAATGATATACACTGTTACATAGTTGAGATACTAGTGCATTCTTTGACTGTATTTTCATATTGGGCCAGTGATAAAATAAGTTTAAAGTCCTTACAGACCTGCTATTGGGATTAGATTTTATGGTTCTCCTGTTACGAGTTACCACTCTTGTTTACCTGGATCAGACCTGAATTTGGTGACAAGTACTGGTTTCAATATATTAAGATTCTTCTTTCTCTGTTTGGGTTACATCTTTATATTATTATGTGACATTTTTCAACATGTACAGCAACATAGGTATCGTGTTGTTATGCTTGTTCCGCATCTCTAGACAAATATCATGCCCATTTAGTAGACTATATTATACAACTTTACATTATTTTTACTTCTGATTTTGTCTTTGGACTTGATGTTTGGAGATTACAGTCATTATTTGTAATGTTTGCGGGATGCCATTTATTTATCACAATAAGAACCATTTATTACATTTGTAAAGATGTGTTCTACATTGAGGTTTAGTAGTTAATGTACCTGTTTCGTACCAATTGTAATTTGTAAGTTTTTTTCATATGCTCCAATAAATATTTATTTTAATTTGTATGTTGTTACATTCCTGATGTATCTCTTGTTATTTTACAATAGGGATTGAGCCTTTCTTGTTACTGTGATCTTCACTTTCACATTTATTTTCCAGGGCTGAGTTGTAGTTTGGAGTACTTGTCAAGTTTGACTCATCAGAGTTAAATGACTGTTCATCAAAGTTTAGATTAAAGGCTCTTTTTTTTGACATTCAACTGATATGTTATCAAGATATTACTTGTTTTGAATGTTTTGTAACATTCTTGTTTTGCTTCTTTCTTCATGTCTAGATTATAGGTTTGTATATTCTATAAATTTTACAATTAAGATAATATTATTTATTTTCTTCCTATTAACTGGTAGCACTTGCTCAAGACTACTCTATTGGTGTTCATGAATATATAGATTTATCAAAAGGAGCATTTTACACTGGATGTCACTGTTCAGTGTCACTTCTTGTTTGTATTTCTCATAATTCTTTTCTAGCCTAGTTCAAAGTATGATTGACTTGTAGTTTGTTAGTACTTTTCTTCAAGACCTGTTCCATCACTTTGATTGTCTTGTTAGTTATTTATTATGTTAAAGATTGTGTTGGAATTAAGTTCTTAAAGCTTAATATGCTATTTTTCCCCTGTAAATAACTATATGGAAAAAAAAAGAGGTTTTGTCTGTACTTATATAGCCCTTGTGAGAATTTCCAAACCAAATTCAAGATTGAGCTTGACAATTTCTATTGTTGGTGGTCTTTCTCTACATCATTTTATTGAATAAGACCAGTATTTTAAAGTTCTTATGTTAGACTTGGATCTGTCCAAATATAGCTTGAAACATCAAAGACTGAATAATTTGTCTTTATACTCATGTGGGACACAGAAAACCATCTGCTGGTTGCATTTTTAGGTGTTAAAAGGTGCTTAAATACCAAGTTGGGGATGCTATAAGAAAAGTTATGGAACTAGTATAGAATTGAATTTAGTTTCTTTTTCTGTTCTGTCTTCAGTTTTGTTATGCCTGTTGTCCTCTGATAGATCAGGCTTTGGGTACTTTAATCATAGTCAAATTATACTAAACTCTTTTGGATGGCAGTCTGTGTTAGACTATTCAGAAGTTATGGTTTGTTATTGTGGTTATTCTTCTTCTTATTATTATATTTTGTTGTATTACTCATAGATGGATCAGGCTTTTCAATTTTAAGCAGTGGACACAACAACTGGCAATGAAATTATTTTTATGTTCTTCCTGACCTGTGGTGTAACAGTTTGATTCTATCTCGTCTTCTGTGCTGTTCTTATTAGGATTTAGCACTCTTAGTGTTTCTATAGTTTGTTGCACTGGTTCACACCTGGCAGAGATGAAGTTTTTTTATTGTGAGGAGGATTTTATTTTATTTCTAGGCCATGCTGTAGCTATCTTAGCTTCTGGATTAGGCTATCATGGCAAATGAATAGTGTCATTAAGATTCTGTTTCTCTCAGTCTCGATCTTTTTTTAAAATCTCCATGGATATTTGTGCTGTTGATATTAATAGTATGCTGCTTTTCCTTTAGCCAAGTGAGTAGCTATACCACTATTTATATTTTGAAGGTTCTATCTTGCTTCTTTCTTTTGTGACGTCTCATTTACCTATAGGACGTGTTTGTGCAAGAGCAAAGTGTTTTGCCGATTGTTTTGCTCATATAAAATTTATTCAGGATTTCTGTCCATATTTTTTTCAGTATTCCAGTTTATTGTTTCTTTATTTATTAGATGACTAAAACTGGTCATTTTACAAATTTACATGATAATAGTTTTATACAGTACCATTGTGTTGAAAGCCAGGTTTCACATTTGTTTGTTCTATAAATTACACAAAGTCTGTAATGCAAAATTCACTGGAATTTCTCTTTTTTTATAATCTTTTTCATTTCACAGAATAATAATTTCCCCATAAAATATTTATTCAACTTTTCTATCTTTTTCATTACAAAAATACAAGCACTAACCTAAGTAATGATTTCATATTCTAGCCCTTTTGTTGGAAAAAATTTTGTCGTAAAATACCTTTTATTTTGTTAAAGCTAACAGATAGTAAGTATCTCACTATATCTTTTGTATGTGTGTGTTTAGTGATTATCTTACTATATTGTGTGCGTGTTAAAGTTGCCTCTGAATTCAATTTAAAAATTGAGTACAGCTGTTTCAAAAAGGAATCCTGATAATTTCTTCGATCATTCAGAGGCAAAGTCCATCCTAATACTACTTTCAAATTACCAGTGGGAATTTTTGTAAGACAAAAAGCAACTGACAAAGTAATTACCTTAAAAAAATGAACAGGGGAAACCAATAAAATTAACATTTTTCTCCTTTACATAGCATGCAAGAACACCCAAGTCATGAGGTAGATGTATGATGTGAAATTGTGATCGATGTAAGGTTTATGATGCAATAATTGAAAGGCATAGAAATTTAAAATCCATATAAAGAAGAAAGGGAGCTTTATGGCAAATAGATTTAAAGACAGAAAGTAATACCAGCTCTTATATAATATATTTGATCTTGTTAGCTTTGGAAGTTCTAAAACAAAAAGTGCAGTCAGTTGAATTTTACAGTTTTTGACACAACCAACTTCAAATAATCACAATTTTAAAACTATTCAAGCTATAAATAAGGAACAGACAATAACAGGGAACAAGGTTCGCAACTATGTTTTACACCTTGACAAATTTTATCTATGCATATGGGAGGTTTAAATATTTCTGCTCCTAAATAAAAATTACAAAAGGAGGCACAACATCAAAACTTAGGGTTAGCTGTTTGTATTTTATTTATTGTTGCTATTTGATTCAAGATATAAGTTCATAAAATTTACATAGAAAGAAAATGTTAAATCTGAACTTTAAGTTCAAGTTTTATTTTGTAGATGATTTCACAGAATTTTTGAAACTTAATGTTGTCATGTATGCTTCCAAAAAACCAACAAAAACTCCAGTTACTGGGCTGAAAAGAGTTAAATAGCTATTGCACCTGTGTCAATATTCTAGCTAAAGGTTATATTAAAAATATATAATTGTATTTGATATCTATATTTTAGCAGTAAATTGTAGTTCTGCTATATCAGTCCCTCCTATCTCCACAGCCTGATTGTTAGAGAAATGTTACTATGTAAGACAGTAAAAAGAACATAATACTAAGTGACTTTCAGTGAGTGATACAAAGACTCTAACAAAAGAGTGGGTTATCACATTACATGTAATAATTCTCAGATTGAGATAGGAGTTAGAATGGGGGTAATAAAGGAGTGGATGGGTTAATGTCTCTTGTCACAATCAGGAGAAAGTAACTTAATGGTATAATATATAGAATTATCTATTAAAACTACACTTTACCAATAAAATATTTTTTTTATAAGTAGATTTTTTTCTATAATATTAATTTCATACAAAAATGTACTTGTGATATATTTATATAACAAATGTATTTTTGATTAAGTACTATTGTTTCATTGTTGTGTTAAATCATTCAGTTTTTTTTTTTCAAATGTTAAATAGATAATAAAAAAAATATTAAAACATGCTGGCTAGTAGTGGATTTTTACATGGATATTACCAAGAATATTTGTGAAATAATATTTCTTTGTAGGCTATTTTAAATTGTTGCTTGTAAAATATAAATAGTTATTGACAAAAGAATTTCTAAGAGCAAGATGTATATTACTTCACACAGAATAGACTGAATCATTATATCATATTTTAGGTTATAATTCCACTAACATCTCATTCAATTCAGCTAATTTAGAAAATTTAGGTTGGTTCTAAATCCAAACATAAGCAATCAATGCAAAATATCTTTCATATATTTTAACCAATATTAACTTAAAAGATTTGATAAAACTAACTGTAAAGAAAACTGAAATTACTATTAGTTAGAAAGCACATGAAACACAGTCTTTCTTCTCATTTGGAAGGAAACATTAATTACTTATAAATGTTATTGTATGTGCAGTACACATACTAGGAAATGTTCTGATTACATATTCATTGCAATTGTCTTTTGTGATCTAAAAGTATCATTGGGAAAACTACAATTCATTACAGCTAAAGGCAAAAAATACTTAATATGTGTGTGTGTGTGTGTATATATATATATACACATAAAAATAGCTTAATTGAGTAGTTGTGTACAAAATTAATCAAACCTTAAACATCCTTTGGTTCTGTGACAGTGAGGAGATATTGAATTGATAATAGTTTAGTTGTCAATTACTGTGACAGTAGCTTCTCTCCGTTTTTTTTTATGATTATTAACACTACAATGAATGAAACATTTTTAGTATAACTTTTTATGTTTGCCTACTGGTCTCTTAAACACTTTGTTTCTTGCTTTTTAATTACACAGATGTATATCTCATAGAACAGAAATCAATTTGAAATTGGCTACAAATGAAAGATTGTCATAGTAAGTAACAAAATATGAGAGTTTGAGGCTATTTTTAAAATTCCCCAAATTAGATATGCTTTGAAAGTTAAAACAATATATTTCTTACATTATTTGAATATTAAGAAAAACCTTTTCATGAAAAATTGCTGTCATCTGATAACAATCCATAGATCTTGTTAGACAAAAGATGAAAAGACACTTGGGAGAAGCAGCTGAATCCAGAGAGTATAAACTCATTGCAAATGCATCCAGATCTGAAGACCTATGTTACAGCAGTGGAGTAGAAGAAGGCACCAATTTCTTCCAAACTTCAGTGACCAAGAAAGTTCTGTCTCTGTTTATAATGATGTATATACCTATGTTGCCATTTTTGGCACTAATAAACAACAGTATATGATTAAGCTTTTGAATCTGAATCTTGAGAAATTAAGTGATTAAAAACAATTTAGAAATTCTCACGTTAAACAGAGTCTGTATGTTTAATGGCAGTCACAGTTGATTTTCTTATCTGAAAGACATACATTATACTTACATTATTTTGGACATGTTTTCATTTTGGATAGTCATGTACAGCACTAGACTGAATGCTACAATTGACTTTGAAAAAGTTAATTTTACTGTAGTAATGTATTTGATTTTATTAGCCTAAAATAATATTTGTGTTAAAATATCAAGGCATGGTTGTATTTTCACTTTTCCATTTGGCTGTATTAGGTCTAGAATTTTTAAATATGGTTCTGTAACAGTCTTTAAATTTATATTAAAATGTATATAAGCTTTGTTGAACAATAGTGTCAGAGACTGCTTAAAAAGTAGCAAAGCATGCTTCGCCAAAGAATGCTAAAAACTGGTGTCTTGGTACTCTATCATCAATGTCATGACAACTTACTCTGTCAATGGCACAAGAATCTAGGTAATTTCACAATATAGGTATTTGGTACAGTAATTTGTATCAGTTATGGTTATATACCTTTCTTCATTATGTACACATCATATTCTTATACATTTATATGGAATAAGTGAATAGTAAGTGTATCAAAGTTAAATCATCTTAAAGATAATTGAAAATATATTAATCGTTTGTAAAGACTTTATTGAAATTTTTACTTTTCAGGTTGATGATAAATTGAAATATTAAGTTACCAAATATGCATCTTAATCCTTTGAGCAGTAACTTATTTTTGTGTAACATATCTTTAGAAAGATTCAATTTGATGTGATTGCAAAGATTGTTATTTTTCCAAATATCTAAAACATACCATCATAATATGTGAAGAAAAAAAATACCTAGTAAATATTTAAGAAAACAAAAAGGCAAACAATGCAAAGAGATAAAAAAATTAAAATCCTAAACTTGGAGAGAGAGAAAGATAACTTTTCATCAACGCATTTTAATCTATAGAAACATCTAAAGTACGTGGAGCAGTTGATGAAGAATAATGAAACATTATTCACAAGCCAGAAATACACAAGTGTAGCTATAAGCTCATCATGTTTCCTGCTAGTTCAACCACCAAACGATGGCTGTTGCGTTACTAGACAGATGGGAAAACATGCTGGAAAAATAAATTTGCTTTAAAATTAATATTTGGAAAATACTAATTTAAATAATTTTGTTTAACTTCGTGTTATTCTTTGCTTTAAAAATATATATAAGAAATGATACTACATGTCTTTCTTACATTGTGATTCAAACTAAATTTGCTGTAAATTTAAGTTATCGTTATTTTTGTAATTGGTATATCTAATTTTACGTTTTGATCTCAATACGTCATGGGATTATTTTATTAAATGCGATTTTCTATGGACGATTTCCTTAATAAGAAATTAAAATGTTTTATGTATGAAACAGAAATAACATTGGTACACCTGTTTGAATTAAACCCAAATAAAATGATTTACGGTTGTCGTTATTTGTAAGTTTATTAACGTGAATGAGGATCGTGGGCGCTTGTCATAATTTTTGTTTTTAATTTGTTTTATTGACACTGCTTATAAAAGCGTTGTTAATAACTAGAGGACGCTGAAGTACGGTTGATAATGATACTTAGTAACGTGCTTTCAGTAGACAACTATACGACGTATACATTAATTTTACTTTTAAGTATAAGAAGCCTAAAGCGTGAGTTTTACATCTTGGTTACATGGTAAATGCATTATAAGTTAGGCTTTTAAGAATGATCACTTAAAAAAAAAACCTGTATGATGTTGATAAACCGATTTTTATTGGAAAGATTTTTCATCATAGCACGTTTTGCAGTTCCCGGCACCAAGCTGTTAACGTTCATATATAGTACCTTATAGATCGACATATATTTAACATTTTCTAATATAATTACTTGTCTCGGTGTGTCATGGTATAAAAAGGGAAATGTCTTCTTTAGTAGAATTTAATTTATATATATATATAGTGTTATTAGCTGTGAAATAGTGCTAAGCAAGATTTTTTGTTTTTCTGAACAATAGGATTTTATATTAAAAAAACTATTTGTTCATGTGAATGACACCATATGCACTTAATGAGCTCATTGGCCGGTTCGAAAATCCACGTGGTTCAGACGTATTGAATTGCGGATCAGAGTAAAGGCAAGTAGTCGGCAGTACCTACCGCCTAAAGTGGGATTCACTATCGCTCTTCTAACACTTCCATAGCTGAAATTCGAAGCGTGTTAGATTCACTAGGCCACGATCGGGTAAAAAAATAAATGACAGTAATGTAAGGGTTTAAATTGTTCTGAAAACTCACTAAAGAATAAGTTAGGACTGTTTTGTAACCTTGTTTACCAAACTCTTGTCTTTGGTCACTCATATGCTAATAAAAATGGAAATCATTCGTAGTGGCTTTTACAATAGGAATTTAACAAATAAATATTGGCGTATCATAGCACCAGTTTATATTCACCATAAACTGAATATACTGGAATGTCATTTCGTAATGATTAAAGATGAGTTGATGGGTTTTATCACTCATAGCACACTGTTTTTATTACGTAAATACAGGGTGGCCCAAAATTTGGTCCACACACTTGTATATCCAATACCAAGCGGAGTGCGCGTATACCCGATTCCATTTTATTACTCATCAATATTTTTTACCAGCCTACCCTCAAATTGAAATTCTTTTAGGCAGTATTAGAATAAATTAATCTACGAGACCTTGGGCGTGATCAAATACACCAATTGAAAGGGCTTGACCTCCTGAGTCCAAAACTGTAATTATATCTCAAGAGATGACGGAGCTACGAGCTAAAGGTTTGTATTTGAAAAACAAATCTCTGAGCTTTTCTACGAGCCACGGCTAAAAAACAGATACTTCAGTGGTTATATCAGCTTAGTTTTCTAGTATTTGTCAAGTTCAAATTGTCACGAACTCTTATATTTGCGTTAGTACAAATAAGTGTTAACGAAATTCAGCAAATTTGAGAAGCTTAGAACTCGGTGTAGTAAAGTACATTAGACCACTTAAAGGGATAAAGGTATTGTTATGACAGCGGAAGTTACGTGACGCTGCTGGCGCATGCGTGACTGAATTTCTCGAATTATCGGTGAACCCCGCGAATTTTGGAGAAGCTTCTTTGTTAGTATATAAGCCTGGCGAGAAAAGCTAGCGGGATTGAATGTGTGATAAATCGAACAGTAGTTACGGTAAGTTTCGGGTAATTTACTATTCTGTTTTGAGCTAGTGTCTGTTTTGCACTCGTAGAGAGAGGTTATCGAGATTGTGAATCGCTGTGTATTATTAAAGTTGTTAAGTTTAAAGTGACGAGAAACGTACTGACTGTGGAATTACTGTGTACTAAAAGTTTGTATCGAGGAAGAATAAACTGATTTTTATCAAGAAAGGACTTGTATCGCTGAAGTTCTTCGGAAAGAATTTCTACCGGAAATTAACAAACAAGCAGATACGTAACAGCATCTTTAATCTCTTTTTTGAAAACATTATCAAATGACATGTGCATGTTTTGAGGTTTAGAATAATATGGTTTGTTTATTTTAAAACACGAAGTTAGATAATTGGGTATATGTGCTTTGCTCACCGTGAGTATTGAAGCCTAGGGACATCACGCTGCTATAGCGGTAAGGCGGGGGCACAGTCAGAAAACAAAGTATTTTTTGGTTTTTAAGAGAAGTTTTGTTAATAGCCATTTAAATAAATAAGGGTAGTGCATTCTGTTTTTCATATTAAATTTCCGCTATTATTTTAGTTAACTTGTTGATACCCAATATTTTAAGGAGAATAGAACTCTTGATTTTAGCGTTGTAAATCCGAAGACTTACCGATGTTCCACGGGAGGGCTAACCTTATCCTCAAGATTTACCGCTGAGTCGCAGAGGACCAAAACTAAAGATAAAGAGGTAGGAAGATTCAATTTCTTTAAATATCTGCTTTGCAAAAGTTAAACATACCCACAGCCAATCATGTTTCATTTGCTATTTATACGTCAGCTTGCTAAATTGTATCATCAGATTAAGTTTTTGTCACCTGTGTGTGGGGGTGGGGGAGTATTTAGAAATTATTGCGTATTGTACAGAATTTTTTTTTTCTTATATCTATATAAAATTTTCAAAAATAATACAATATACAAAATATGTCTTATGCTTCTTTATCGGAGAATACTTGAATATAAAACATAAATGTTTATAACACAAAAACAAAATGTAACTCAAAATGAATGGGTGATAAATTGAGTTTTCGTTTGTCACCAAGTTTCAGACTTCAGTACTGTGATAGAGATTTTTTTCATAACGTTTATTCTCTGGTGCTCCATTCAGGAATTGTATCAATAACTAAACATTTTCTTATGATGCTCCTTTTCAGGGTAAAAACACGAATTTGGAATAAAATTATCAAATAAATGGAAATATACCATAGTTTATAAGACCAAGGTTTAATTTCTTTACATTATTATATTTTCTAAAAATGTGCGGTTTGTTTAAAAAGTGCCTAATAAAATGTGATGACCAACTGTATTGATTGTAAATATGAAATTGAATGAAAACCACAGATAACAATATCTGGTAAAATGAAAGATAGCTTTATTTGAGCGCGATATCTACAATCCTGAAGGAAATTAAATTCTGACTTGGTGCAAGTAAGGAAACAGTCTCCATTCGTCCGATATGTTACAGAGTGGTCACCAGTCTCTTGTCGACCAGCTAGGAGGGAAACTGTACCTGGACGGTCGCTGAATTACTTCGTTGCTATCTGATAACTATAAACTCACAGTAAATATATTTTTAAAACGTGTATAGAAAGATTGTTTTGTAGTAGAATAAAAAAGAGTGGGCTTTGTACAGAAACAGCTTAGCAACATCATAATAATAATAATAATATCACATAATATACAATAGCAAGGAAAGGTACGAGGTAATAAGTAAATAAACAACTTAGGCAGGACAATGGTCAGCTGGAGAACCAACATGTAATGAGAGCAACAGCGCCAACCATGTCCTTTCGCCAGATGCACCTTCCCCCCTTTGCTGTTCTTTAAGTTTTGGAATGAGTATTTTATGATCTAACAACAACAACAATAACGTTCCAGGCTTTCGGAGCACCATGTTCTTTCTAATGTGCATAGATAAAGATAGATATAAGTATATCTACTTTGGGCTCTGTCGCATGCCTTAACTGGATTAACTACCATTCTTTCTTTTTTTTTTGTTAATAGTTTTTTTTAATGAAGGGATTATTAAAATTGCCCTATCTGTTCTCTAAACAACAAAGCAGACTAACTTTCCATTCCAAGTTGTATCTTTGTGACCCCGCCCAGCAGAATAAACCATGAAAGATTCACATTATTTTGATTAACTTGTGAGAAGTAAGAGCACTTACAGGGCCACAAAATGGCTTTGGCAGATGATCCGTTCTGTCCCTTTAATATACTTCCATCTGAAAAGCGGGCAGTATCTTACACATTGTAGAAGAGTGAAGATGAAAAAAAACCAGTGTTTTAATTTTCAAACTGCATAACACTCGAATGAGCTAAGAGTTGGTGTACAATCAACGAAGTCTAGATGCATCTCCGTGTTTACCAGAAGAACGGAGGATATTCTAAAGATGGCGATAAACAACAGAGCTAGCAGTTCAAAATCTGTTGCTCTGGCTAGAAGAGGATAAGTGGAAATCTTAAGATAAAGAGTAATATATCATTTCAAGCGTTATATTCGTAGACCATGCAAAATTTGTAAAGATACTGGTGTTTCTTTCACGCATTGATACGTTTCACCCGCTTAAATTACTGGAAGTATTTTTTTTTATTTTAATTTTTTATAATTTACCTTTAAAAGCCTTCCCACAACTAGAATAGGAAAGAAATTACAGCACGTAAAAGAATTTAATTCTGAATTGCGTTGTAATATTTACATGGGGTGTAATCGTTGTTTTAAGAAGAGAAAATGTGATTTTTTTGGCATATGGAAACGCATTCGTACAAAATCAGAAAAAAAAATTCTAAAAGCTAATCTTAACGGCTGGATTGCCCCTCGAGGAAAAGTGAAAGAGCTGAGCGGAAACAGGCTGTCCACTGCGCCACCTTGATGACCTGAGACTTGGTAGATGGATGGCTCAGTGTTGGCAAGTTTATCACGTCTTCAGATAGAACTAATATGGTTTCCACCTAGAAGCTGATGCTTGCGGTTAAGAAGCAATACTCTGCTAAAAATAATACATAAAAATAATTATAGTGTTGAAGGTCTAAATTCTTTTGTTGTATGAAAGTAATTCTTGTTTCACATTTAACTTATGCATTTTTTTTTCATAAAGAATATAATTGTGTAACAACCCTAACTAATTAAAATATCGAATAATAACTAATTCTTCAACAAGTTTTGTTCATACAGTGCTACCTAGTTAAATTTTAAAACATTGTAATTAATAAATAAAAATATTAGTACACTACATGGTTATTAAATATCGTATTTCTTAATTGGTTAGCTGTGTGTGTAGTTTATTCACTAGGCACAAACGCATTTAGGGGAAGTTGATTTATATATGTGTGGTCTAACATAATAACTAGTACCAAAGTGCTTGGAACCACTTTTAGCACAAAATATCGCGTTAATTAGGCCTAATAACTATATTAAAATCAGGACAGCATATAAAAGTAATCCATTCAGAATCGTAGCGCTAACGAATTTTGAGAAATATGAAAATATAGTACAGATAAAAAGTAGAATCACAATTTGATTCATTTACAAGTTAATTAATTTTGTCATTACACATTTATTGACCTATAGTTTATTCATTTCTCTTAGTTTCTGTTTTAAGGACAGTGTTTCTTTATTGTATTTATTTTTATAAAATGATGAGGACCGAAAATCTAATGCAAAATGACTTAATATATGAAGATATGTATATCTTATAAATACCAAAGCACGATTTACACAATTTATCATTCAAATCGAAAAGTTATGTCATGGGCAGACAGAAATTAATCTAATTTATTAAATCTGGAAAATTTCGTACGTTTTATGTTTTAATTAACAGGATTAGGTTTAATAAGACAATATTAACCCAAAGCAAGACTGTTTACAGATAAGCTATATTTAAGTTTGCTCAAACTGATACAACGTTTTAAGTTTCAAATGCTAAAAGAGTAAACATGGTTACATTTTATAGCACTTTCTAAATATTATATATATATATGTTATTTTAGTTATCTATCTATCTAGTAAACATGGTTACATTTTATAGCACTTTCTAAATATTATATATACATGTTATTTTAGTTAACTATCTATCTAGTAAACATGGTTAAGTTTTATAGCACTTTCTAAATATTATATATACATGTTACTTTAGTTAACTATCTATCTAGTAAACATGGTTAAGTTTTATTGCACTTCCTATGCATATAAAATAATAAAAAACTTCTAGAAATATTCCTGTTAAGAAGAAAAACTTACTTGACAGTTTAAAAAGTAAACGATATACTGTCAAAAACACTTAATATATATATATATTTACAAATAAAGAGAGGACAAACGATAACTTCTTAAATTTGTGCTTACCTTGATTTTTGAAGGTCAATGGATACCAACTCTTTAAATAACTTAAAATTGTATCTGGTTTTTGGTTGCTCACATATAAAAATGATTAATTAATGTAGCAGTTTAAATATGTATATATATGATCTGGTAAGTCAAGACAATTCTATGTCTAGGATTATAAACAAACAACAACAACAACAGAATAAAACAGTATTTATCTTGGATAAAAATAAAAACCCGTTTATAGAAGCCTGTATGGATCTTTTGTTGTTTTTGATTTTGGGAAAGAAAAAATAAATATTGAGAAGCCCAATTATCTATCTGTTTTACTCCATTGAAACTTGAGAAAACAGACAAGATCAACTGTATCAGGATTCTCCTTTACATCGGATGTTTGTACAAAGGACCTAAAAGCTACGTAGTTAGAGCTACACATTATACATATAATAAATGACAGCATTATTAGTATCAACTTTCGAAATTATGGAATGCCCACGTTATTAGAATTACCCCTCTCTCACGCACACACATTTGTAGAACATTCTGTGTATTTGCAAAAATATTGATATTTAATTGTTTGAACGCTATAAAAGCAGACTTAGTTATGTTATGGCTGCCAAACAATGGTATACGATATAAAGTACCCATAACAGGAGCACTGACAATACTAATACTCATTGGACCGTCTGTTCAAATACTTTTCTGCCCTCAGAGGCTATCAAGAGTAGAAGTTGAAAGAGAAAACTGTGGCCGGTATTAAGAAAGACGAATACACTAGCATGTAAAGCATGTTGTATCGAGTCTCAACTGACCGATTTCTTCAACACTATACGACCGTACTATATGAGGGACATATGGCAGCTGACAATCAATTCAAAATACAGCTTATCTTAAATGCTAACAACACGTTTATTTTTGTTGTTTTTTTTACTGGAGTTTAGAGCACAAGTTATAAATACTGCCTGAGTGGAAGCGAGTATGGATACTGAATGAGTGAAAGCGAGTAATGACGCCTGATAAATTACATTTAACCTACTTCCCTACCGACGAGAGTGAAATAATGGAGTAAACGCGAGCTGCTCTTACTCCAACAAACTCCTGGACCTTGGAGATGGCGTTGAAACATTTTTGTGGCAGATGGGTGGATCTTTTGACCCACTTAGACGATTGAATAACAGTCAGCATGTACTTGTACTTGGTTGACGAATGGGATAAAATCGAACATTTTGTGAGGTCTATACCACGTCGAATCAAGACTGTAATATCGCTGCAAAAGTTGGTTTAATTTGACTTTAGTTGGAATTTTATTTCAGCAAAATCGAAATGAGTAATAATCATATAACATGCAAAAGTTTACCTGCTGTTTTAATAAACATTTGCTCCCATAATACTCAGCCATTGTACTAAGATACTGCTGTAAGCTTCATATGTTTAACTTTTCAATAATGATTAATAATTGCTACATTATCAGGTTATTTTCTTGACAATCATTGAAAACTGCATCTAAAATTCAAACAGCCCCCTTTCGAAGAAGATTACAAGTGAGTTGCGATATACATGCTAAGCTTTTTTTTTTACATGGATATTCTGAAAACATTCCATTGAAAAACGAGATAAATAATTGTTATGACTGGCAGATATTTATGTTAAACATAGTAGTCACACGAGCTATTTTTTTAATTTTCTAACAAGATCGGAAAGAAAAGTATCACAAGTTTGTGTTTATAGCACCTATAGTAGCAAGTAATTTATATCAAAATCTGATAGTTCGTTATATATAATGATAATAAAAGCCACAATAAAACCTAAAATATAGCGCTTCAGCACCATTATGAAAATCAACCAAACAGAAGCAATTACTTAAAACACTAAAATAAAACATTTATGGACCACTAAGATATACTTAATTTTTATGATTAAATATGGGCCAATATTTTCTTTTAAACCTAGCAATATACACGCCAAACGCTACAATTTTCTGGGTGTAGATTAATTGCTGTATTGCACACGGTAACACCCAACAATATATCTATCAGCTAGCCTAGTTATGTCCTGGGTTTTTATTGATCGTCTGCTCAGCCAACACCACCTTACTTACGTCTACTCTTCTCATACTTTACCTGTACTTATATCACAACGAAATAATAAACCCACTCCAAGGTATGCCCGAACTTTGAGAGAAAATCGAGATATTATACCATTTATTTATTTCCATTTACTTGTGTGCAGTGCGTAAATCATAGATCTTCTCACTAAATGCCGTTCTCAACATATTTTCATGAATCTCATTCGATAGTTTCCGACAATTTTAAATCTGTGTCTAGATTTCCAGTTTAAAATAAATAAAAAACATTATATATATACTAAAGTCTTAAGTTTGTTATGGAACACACTGACACAACAATTTTATTATTATTATTAAAAAAACTTATTGATTCAAAGACAATAGCGTGTGTACGAGAGATGGAATAGATGTGAAACACTAACTTTTTTCTATAGACAACCCGAATAGAAAAAATGGATTAAAACATAATTATGAAACACAGGTGAACGACACACTACACTGTACTTAACCTTTTCATTCTTAATGTATTGTACACCATAAAAGCTAACGATTTTTTGAGGCCCATTATAAAATATGAAACTTAAAATCGAAGAAAAAAGGTTAACGGAATATTCAACAAATTTTAGTATTTAGCAGTCACTCCTTCCTTTAATTTTACAAATAATTAATCATGACATTAACGTATGGGAGGAAGGGGTGATGCTGAAGAGCAGTTCGTAGTTGAATATATGTATGGTTATCTCGGTAATACTGTGACACACACAAAAAAAAGTCATCGAAAGATCCAAGTAATAATGAACCTACATCTTATCTATTCTTTGACAGCTTGTTTAGGCAGAGTATTCATGATGAGTAGACTGGAATGGAAGGCAATTGCCTATTGTTTTTTTCACAAACAAGGCGGTTGCGGTCCATTCCATTATACTCGTATATCTTAGCCTTTTATTGGAAACCAGATGAAATAAAACATGCTTCGAACAGACTATACAGTAGTGGTAGAGACGTAATGTAGCATAAATTGTTACACATTATAATTAGAAGAGGCAATTAACTACTCAAGGTCAGATTAAAACTAACAAAACAGGAAAACATTGGCACTTATTTCTATCTAAACATACGTAAATGAAGGGACAGCGCACGTAATTTGTATAGATTGCCTTATACGAAAGGATGCTCAAATAAACTTCCGCAAAAAAAAAAAGGTTTCTACTGGGATTTGTGAGCGGATTTCAAAGAAAGAAAACGGTTCCTAGTTATAACGCTTGCTTGAACTGATGATGTGTGTTAAAATTAATCGTTCATGACATATTTTAGTATAGTATGGATTTCTTAAAGATTGGTGTATTACTTTCTGATTAAATCATCTTATTAGTTTATAAATTTGCTTGTTAGGCTTAGCGCAAAGCTACACATTGGACTATCTGCGCTCTGTCCACAGCGAGGAATCGAACTCCGGATTGTTGCGTTAACCCATCGGAGACAATACACTGAGTATAGACCTGGACCTTAACACCTGTACAATGTTTTGTATACTGATCTAATCGTAGCAGTTATGAGGTTTGACGTCTTAAAACACTACACGTCTAACAATTATTTTGGAAGGTTTCATTGACAGTATGGTATAAACCAGCTGACATGTGTCAAAAGTAACGCAGAGTATTATCATTGAACAAACAAATTGAGTGAGATTTTGAACACAAAAAAGATTTCTCAAGCAAGGCAACCCTAAAGATTTTCATTTATTACGACGCTAAACCATCATATTGACAAATCAGTTAAATATTACTAGTCCACCATTATGGTTGAGTGGTATACAAGACAGAATTATATTTTAAAAATTCTCCTCTAACTTAGCTTTATAAACGAGTGGATATATATAAGTGAAAAGAAAGATAATGTGGTCACCTGACCTAAAAGTTCTCTACATAGTATAAAATGCTTGTTTTAATACAAAATTCTATTCAAACTGATTTGTTATAAAGAGAAACAAATAAGACGAGCATTGTTATTCACACTAAATAAACTGATAATATTTCACACATCCATGTAAAATTTAGACACAAAACACTGCAACATAGTTGTCGTTGTCACAAAACGTAATATTAATAATAATAGCTTGATCTCTGCTTAAAACTAACCATAAACATTTTTTGATGCTTTTGGCTTGAAACAAAAATTATTACGAGTAGAACATATACTACCGCTTTTTTTTTTAGAGCAAAGCCACATTTGGAATCGAACCCAGGATTTTAGTGTTGTAAGTCCCTAAACTTACCGCTGCCCTAACGAGGAATCTACTTATGGCAACCAAAACGCAAATCAGGTTTAGTGCGCTCATTCGAATTCTAAACGTTTTTCCCTTGGTTGACTCACAAGTAATTAAACGTTACAAAGTCTTTTACCAATATGGTCACAGCGGCAATATTTATTTTTGTCAAAACTAAAACAGAATAAGCGAAATTGAATACATCGACTTTCCTGGAATTTTTATGAACACAATTCCCAACGTCGTTCCTGAATATTTTTCTTTTTGCAGTTTGCATATATTGATCCTAATCTTTAAGTATCAAATTCTGTGTTTTACATTTTTTAGAGTAGATTATGTGGCAATATAGCATACGGTCATTTTCATGCTTAATTAGTGGCTTTTCTGCTGCATGGTTAAGTTGTTTTAGAAGATTTAATTTATAAAACAGCTAGAAAATTGTTTAGCTTTCGCAGCTGTTTTGCTACTCAAGCTTAAAATTTCAGGATTCGTGAGATGTGTTGTTTTTCTAAATGGTTGTTTTTTTTACTCTCTTTCAGGACATCGAGGCAAGAAAAGTCGTAGATGTTCAGTCTTTTTTTGTCAATATTCACCCATTTTATGTATCATCAAAAAGTTTGTTGAAGCACATATATGTATGCAAGTGTGTATGTGTCTGTTCGCGCACGCGCAGTGTTACAGGAAAATATTTATATTCTGCTTGCTACACTTAAAAACAGTTTTGTGTTCTTCTCAGTATATTTTAAGCCGAAATATTCAACCTATCGCAACAAGTGTAACGTATATGAAAACACTATATACAGAGAAAGGGTATATTATGTTAAATGTATTTTGGAACTTCTCCACTTTGCAGCGTAGTTTCTATTGTAAAAGGCTCCGTCGTAAAGTTGTCATGTCCAAAGCCACCACATCTTCTTGCTGGCTTTCCGTTATCAATCATCCTGTTATAGGAATACGAAAGTTTTCAGCGCTCGTTTCAACAGTCCAATCGCTCAAAAATCCATATGTACTGCGTTCGGCGACTTGACTGCCACGTCTCTGTACTAAATAGCATGAATACCCGTTTCTCTCTCTCTCTCTCTCCAACTGCTCTAGATTGAATAGACATGTCGTGGAAGCAACTTGTGTACGCATGATTTGTGTCGATTATCCAGACGGAAATCTTTCTTGATTATGCTGTGTACCGTTGCGAGGGCACGTGGGTGGGTGCTGATAACTAGTTGCCTTTTCCCCCGTTTATCACTTCAAAATTTGGAACAGCTAGCGCAGATAGCTCTCAAGTAGCTTTTCACGAAATTCAACAAACAATCAAATTAAACGAGATCGAGATACTTTTAAAAAAGTAATTAAATAATTTCGTTACTGTGTTTTGTAGTTTTAAATTTCAAATTTGTCAACTAGAAAATGTTGGCATTTTTTGTATTTCAAATTGTTCGATACTCTGCTTTTAAAATAAACTGTAAAACATCATAACTATACACCTGGAAAAAAGTTAAGCACCCCCAAATATTTTTCAGGATTGCTT
>NW_013666381.1:357392-363464 GCF_000517525.1 Limulus polyphemus | reverse complement strand
AAAAAAAAAAAAAAAAAAGACGAAATTATTCAAAATCATTCTAGAACTGCCTAACTCCTTGTCCTATGGAGCTCCGTGGATGATTAGAACATATCCCACGTATTTTTCTAGGAAAAAGATTGCTGTGTGAGGGTATTGGAAATCCATAGAGCCAGCTTAACCTCCAAGTACAGAATCATTAAGTACTTAAGTTTTGTGAGAAAGCTTTGGTGTGCTTCAAGTTATAAAGTCTACTAAAATACAAGATAAAACGTAAATAACTTAATTTATCTAGCTTCTATTCGCGTCAAACGTTTAGTGAAATTTAACTTTAGTTTAAAACAGCATATGAAAACAGTGCATCGCCAAGATTATAAGCCAGATAAAGATAGTCGAAAACATCAGTTTAAAACAAGCATATAAACAAATAATTATAACTATAGATTAGGATTAGCGAACAGATAAATGCATTAGATCACCTAGATTTGAGATTTATAGAACACAGTATGGAATATTAGTTTAAACAAGTACATAAATACACACCCTAACAATGAATAAATACACGCCTCCGAGGGTACAAATTGACCATCTCCGTGACGTCATATGTTAATAACTCCAACATATGAATAGTTATATCTCGATAAACAACAGAATAAAAACAACCATATCACAAACGAAAGGATTTCGAAATTAACAGTATTTTTACAAAATTGCATAGTTGGAGGATTGGGGGGGGGGGTCAGTTAAAGTCAGCGAAAAATCGCTAAGTCACTCACGATACTGCTATACACAGTGAACAAGGAGATAATTTCTTCGGAGGACAGTTTCTGTATGGCCCGGGCGCTCATAACCTACTCTATGTATACCCAGAGCCAACAGAACCTACTTTTCGTGCTGTGAGAAGTGTGGTTAATGACCCATGGAAAACTGTCGCTACTATTACGGGACAGGTAGAAGCAGTACCCCAAAACCATTAGCATGGGCTATAACAGTAGAGCAGGTAGACGGAAGTTAGTCCTTATTTTAGGCTACGCTACTATTGCAGGACAGGTACAAGAAGTACCCCAAAACCATTAGCATGGGCTATAACAGTAGAGCAGGTAGACGGAAGTTAGTCCTTATTTCAGGCTACGCTACTATTGCAGGACAGGTACAAGCAGTATCCCAAAACCATTAGCATGGGCTATAACAGGAGAGCAGGTAGACGGAAGTTAGTCCTTACTTCAAGTTATATTGAATACCAACAGCAGTATATATTACGTTTCAACCTCCTGCCATTCAGGACATTAATCTAGATGTTTTTACCAACAAGTCCGAAGTTGCACAATTTTCGGACAGTGGACGCATCTGGGTATGACGACTATCCTCTCAGGTATTTTCATTGAACCGCTTGCAAGTTACGATAAAAAAGGCGTCATTTCTCCTATATTGTGGGGTGCCACTAGGACATCTGGATAATCACAGGGATGGTCACCGCTGCTGCTCGATATATCACAGACACAGTTTTCGAACAAGACCATCTGCCTTTCTACTTCAGTGATCAGATTAGTAGAAAAAGCAATGTTTTAATGCAAGACAATGGTCTTGCTTATTCAACCTGAGTCACCAAATTATGGCTTAAAGATCAGGGCATTACTACTTTTCTGTGTGAATTCCATCGAGCATGACGTTATCAGCGAAAACGAATGTGGTACAATCGCAAATACCAATATTTCAAATCCAACAATTACGCTAACTAAACATGCGTTTCCGCCTTAAATATTGCATATGGCGAATCCACTAAATAGTAATCTATTAGCCTTATTCTCATATTAAGTTAATAAAATCTGCATTTATTTCGAGTAGGCGTTTATTTACATACTGGTAAGCGTCATCTATCGTCGAGTCTCGTAATAACGTGTTGTAAAACAGCAGAAAAACACTTTATCGCCTAGCTTTGGAAAAAAATATTATGTCTAATAGATAATTATATTTAATTAAACAAACACATAAATTTAGCCCACCATCTAGCTTTGGACTGGTGAAAAACAGTGGTTTAAAAGAAGAAAACATATTACACCACTTCGAGAAAGCCCAGTATTGGTTTGTTTTGAATTTCGCGAAAAGCTACTCGAGGGCTATCTGCGTTAGGCGTCTCTAAATTAGCAGTGAAAGACTAGAGGAAAAGTAGCTAGTCATCACCGCCAACTCTAGGGTTACTCTTTTACCATCGAATAGTGAGATTGACCGTAACATTATAACGCCCCCACGGCTGAAAGGGGCGAGCATGTTTGGTGGGACGGAGATCCGAGCCTGCGACCCTCAGATTGCGAGTCCTAACCACCTGGCCATGTTGGGCTAAAGCCCAGTAGAACAGAGTACAAGACACGAGTTTTAAATGAATATCTTGTATCACCAATCTACAGTTATTAATGTAGAGAAAATATAGTTGAAATATAAAATCTTACTGAAATAAACTTTTGATATTCATTTATGAGGTTACAGAGATTATGCAAATGACATTTGAAACTGCGAGATGAACAAAAACATTCTTAACGTGAGAATAACCTTGTACTCGGACTCAGTAAAGGCTTCGTAAATTTACAGACAAATCTTTAGTAAAAATACTTAATTTAATTTTTTTCGGGGTGTGTGTGTGTGAACAGAGTTATGTTTTCTAAAAACTTTTTTCCTGAAGGTATACTCAGTAAATTCAGTTATAATATACATACTTTCATGGTTAACTGGTGATTACAAGGTCGGTTACTTTGACCAAACCTCTATAGCAGTGGTTCCCAACCTGGTGTCCGCGTAGATAATACCATCTCATTAAACAAGTAAGTTTTTAAATACTGATGTCTTTTTTAATTGCGCACTCAGTTATATATGTTATATAAAAACAGTTTGTTGGGTAGGCGGAATCTTTCAAAAACATGGGGTCAGTGGGGGAAAAAATGATAATAAAAGGGGTCCTTGGTGGAGAAAAGGTTGGGAACCACTGCTCTAAAGTGAGAGTTAATTAGCAGTTCTAGCTAAGTAAGTAATTTATACTTAATTCCACTTTCTTGACTGACTGTATTTTACTACTGATGGGTAAGCTGAGCGAGATTTTAACATTTCTTATCATCAAAACACTATAACGTGTTAATAGGTTTTGTACAAAATATTCTGAGGAGAGTTGAGTGTGAGTACGATACTGTACTTGAAACTGCATGTCTTGTAACTTAAGGTAAAAAGTTCCACTACAGTACTTCGCCCCTACATCCACAGAAAACTTGCCAGTGTAAGTTTTCCATGAACATACACATCTTTTGAAACTCGATATTTGATGCAAACACTATTTTTATGATCGATTTTTCTTCCCATAGAGAAGTTTTTCAGTATCATAGTCAGTGTAAACATGACATTAGGGCTCTTTTTTTTTTGGAGAAAGATTTAATATTATCTGGGTTCTTAACTGAGAAATTCTCCCCCCCCCCCCTCTCTCTCTCTCTCTCTCTCTCTCTCTCTCTCTATATATATATATATATATATATATACAGTAACTCTTTTCTTGGTGAAAAGTGTTAATATGTTTAAATCTCGCTAGTACTTGTTATAGTGCTGTTTAATGTAATTAAAAATAATAATAATTTCAGTGAAAATACTTAGACGTGTCATTTTTCACTGTTCATATAGGCTTGAGAATCTACAGTGACCTTTGAAAAACATCTTCAGTAATAATTACATACAAATAAAATACAATTCTATATACTTGAGGAGCAGTACACAAAATCTTCTGTTTTATGAAATCTTTGCTACACATTTTAATTCACACGCACAATACTGAAATGTTGTATTTGTTTTTTAATTAAACATTAGCATTAATACTATTGTCACTACTATCAGAGGTCTTATTTAATTCGAGAATAGGATATATCCTTTCTTGCACCATGATTTATACGCCGAGTTTACAGAATCTTCATATTTTGGTAAATCAAATATTAAACTGCTTTAATTACAAGTTAACTGTGCTTTTGCCGGTTTTAATGCCAACGTGAATATGGCCAACATGGTTTAATATATCTGTGATGTGTGAAACAATGATCTAATGATTAATCTTTACTATATTACACAGGCCTGCGAATTTAAATTTCATAAAAGTTGTTTTGGTTTTAATAACGGATTTTTCATAATTCAGCTACGTAGATTTCGAAAATAATATTAATTTTTTTTTCACGTAAGGATTTTTTACAAATAGGGAAGAAAAAACTCGTACTTAGATCAAATCATTATTTCGTTTACCACAATGAACACATTTTATTGTTATGTTTGGGTTGTTGAACGATCGATAAGACTCTCACTTCATGATTGGTCTAGAGAAATCTATAGCCAGCAGTTGTCAACATTAAGTATAACAAAATGTGACCCAATTTCAATGATTCACTTATGTAAAAGTACATATGACGTTTTGTGAGAAATCTGTACGTGATGGAGAAAAATGGATCTCATTTTCGGATTCAGCGTACAGGAAATACTGTAGAATATGTAAAAATTTCAAAGACAATAAAACCATCGCTGGTCTATGTTATTATAAAGCACTGGACAAAACTTTGGCCATGTTAGTACATGACGTATGCAATATAAAACTAAGGGTATCTAATGTATGTTGGTAGTCAAAGGTATAAAAAAAAGACTATCTCTTGCTGTTCGAATACATAAAATGGTGAAAATAGTGTGAATTTATAATACTGCTTTTTTGTAACTCGGGTTGTTTCTAAACACCATCAAAATATTAGATTAGCAAAACTACTTTTAACATATTGAGCTGCATTCAGAAAGTCTTAAATAACCACCCTCAAGTTACTAAAAGCACAAAAAAATCTCCAATTATAGATGACAAAATGAGAAGTGATTTATTGGAAGCGTTCTTAACATTTTCACATTATAAAGACGGATCCTGGATTACTTAATTTAATGTAGCAAAAAAAACACCCTTTTAAATGAGAAACTCAACATTTCAATGTTAAACAAACGTATAGTCTTTGTTACGATCAGGATGATTTTAGATGAAATCCTGGCACTGAGAGGAAATTTGTTATTTATAACGCAAAGGTACACAATAATCTATCTGCGTTCAGTCCACAGCGGGGAATCGAACCTTGGATTATAGTATTTTAAGTCATTAAACTTACCGTTGATTCACCAGGGGGACTGACAGGAAAGAACCAATTCGATTTGACATAAATTTCAACTAGTTAATAGCTATCATATAACCTAACGATTTTTTTATGGACGTTTGGCTACAATTGAATGTATAATATTAACAATGATGTCGCAATTACATGTGGAAAAGACAAATAAACTTTCTCTGCCATGGAAAATTTCCTTTGATTATCCTTCGGAAAGTTAGCATATTTTTATCTGAACAAATAAAGAAAACTTTTCAAAAAAAAAAAGAGAAGAAAGTAAATGTCAGGATGGCTAATATCACTCCTTCAAAAAGAATGCAAACAAGATAATAGGGATGGTGTATGCATTATCCTTGCATAATAGCAGAGGCACAGAGTCTGGTAGAATGTTAACAGACAAAAATAGGAGAAATTAAACTCAATTGTGATTGAATAGTTATATGTATTGCTATATGTTAATTCTTGCCTTTAATTATATAGGGATGATGAAAATGCCATCCGTACTATCTTGTTTGCATTGTTTTGAAGGATTGATATTAGCCATCCCTATATTAACTTACTTTTTTGAAAAGTATCTTTGGGCAATTTTTCAATAGACATATGAAGGTTGTACTTATAACCAAGTTCTTAATACAGTGAGGTTTCAACTGTAATATTTGTTGTTTATCTTTTATTGGCTGGTAATTCCTATTTCACCCTGTACTTGAGGTTTTTAAACGAACATCATACTTCAGTAAGAAAGCTAACTTCAAGGGGTAATGATAACATCGTTTACACTAGAATTATGATTTTCTTTAATTACTACTAGTTATTAATAATACTTATAAAAGCGGATACTCTGTTTGAAATTATGTTACCTCAGTGAAATCGGTAGACGCCATTGTTTTGGTTTTTGAGTTATAATGTAATAAAAAAGAAGCAGAAGAAAGAAGAACAAGAAATT
>NW_013666381.1:340699-356392 GCF_000517525.1 Limulus polyphemus | reverse complement strand
CATTGTAAGGTTCTGATGACCTATTGAGGAGATATTTAAAATGCCATTTCGATGAACAATCCGAGCCATCCCCTACATAGGCAGTGCTGCCGCCTACATGATATTTTCACCGACAGAGTGGGAACAACTCTATACAGAAAAGGTTTATTGTCCGTTTATTATCAGTTTATAAAATAGTCTGAGAAGCTAACGCTTTTTTATTCATATTAGTACAATTAATTTACTCCTCTTTCGTCTAGAGTCGACATTTTGCATTTACAGCCTATCATTCCGTGATACATGTGTGTGCATTACGTAATAGTATAATAGTCTATTTAAGAAACTGTTTGCTCATTTTTTGTTCTAGTGTTGCACATGTTTAAGTTTTGCTGAAATAAATTTCAACGCAGTCTCTTTTTTTTTTCTTCCAAGTAAATAAAGCGTGTTTAACAAATACTGTGTATTTATAAGTAGCTGTTGTATTCGTTAGGGCAGTGAAGGTTCTCATAAACTCTGTTTGTACTCGACATCCCAAATTTGATTTTAAACATGCGACACATGTCGCACATGTTGTACTTTCAGCTGAACTTCCAGTTCCCAGATTTGTAAATGGAGTATCGCTGTATCTACTTCAAAAGTTATACGAACATTTTAACTACTGTAATTAATAAACTACTGGTAATATGTGCTACAGTTTAATATGTTTTAAATTACTTTGTTTTCGAAGCCTGAGAAAGTACAATATGCTATTGACAACACTATAAGTTTGTGAAATAAATATATTAATAAATATCAATTGTTAAACACCACTTGTAAAAAGGCACAACTAATATTAATTGTTGACCACCACTTGTAAAAAGGTACAACTAATATTAATTGTTAAACACCACTTGTAAAAAGGCACAACTAATATTAATTGTTCACCACCACTTGTAAAAAGGCACAACTAATATTAATTGATAAACACCACTTGTAATAAGGTACAACTAATATTAATTGATAAACACCACTTGTAATAAGGTACAACTAATATTAAATGTTAAACACCACTTGTAATAAGGTACAACTAATATTAAATGTTAAACACCACATGTAATAAGGTACAACTAATATTAATTTTTGACCACCACTTGTAAAAAGGCACAACTAATATTAATTTTTGACCACCACTTGTAAAAAGGCACAACTAATATTAATTGTTGACCACCACTTGTAAAAAGGTACAACTAATATTAATTGTTGACCACCACTTGTAAAAAGGTACAACTAATATTAATTGTTGACCACCACTTGTAAAAAGGTACAACTCATATTAATTGTTGACCACTACTTGTAAAAAAGGTACAACTCATATTAATTGTTGACCACCATTTGTAAAAAGGTACAACTCGTATTAGTTGTTGACCACCACTTGTAAAAAAGGCATAACTAATAATAACCATTCATTTCGGTGATGATTTGCTTTATGTATGGATGTAACCAAAATACACTTGATTTAGAATGAAAATATCAAATCTTGATGATGGATATCACAGATTTACAGTATACAGTATAATAACTGGGTTTCTAAGCTGATTTTTATCTAATTGAACCCAACGGATCACAGTAACTACAGAGAATTACAAGGAGCTGCATGACTTGTATTAATATTTCATAACTGCTTCTCCGCAGAAGCTTTGTATTTTCAAAATACATCGCCATGACCATTTCTAGATTGTGTTAAAATAGGAAGCTACTGGCTGCAAGAGAAAGGAACTGATAATTAGTATGATTAATAATTTTGAGCATATATTTTCATAAGTTGTGCAACACGTGGCAGAAATTAAATCTGAAAGATTGACGAACATGCTGCGTCTGAGGCATGAAGTCAACTCCCCATAAAATGCTTGTAAAGTTTTTATGGGTAGATTTTACTTTCAATTCAAAACCATTGAGTAAAGCAATGCATGATAATGTCGCTGACTGAAACTATGAAATATGTGTGTGTGTGAGGAACTGAGAAACAAAAGCTAGAGATATTTTTTAAGTCATTCCTGATAAAGTGAGACAAACAATTATTTCATGGTTTATGTATAATATGACTAAAGGGGAGAACTCCCATAATAACTTAATTATAATATAGTCATGCAAGAAACACCTCACTACAGGACTTTTTAAAGAGGGTTTAATTGAATCAAACATCAAATTCAATCAATATGCGCAACGAAGACTCATATAAATCCGTTAATAATTATGATTGACATCTTTGTGGCATTTAACTAGCAGGACGAAAAACAATGAAAGACAAAATGGACGAATATTCAATGGTAAGTGTAAGGTAATATAACTGCACATAACTCTGGTCGTTATATAATTAAACTGTTGTTAGAAATACACAATGTATTTTTTTCCATAACTGTATAATCGTCTCTCCACTAAACTATCTATTTGTTGGAAATTACGCATGCTTGTGTTATTTATGGCCAAGTATCACGTTGTGTAATAACATGTACGAAACAAATATTTGAATTCTCTAGTCACAGCAAAATTGATCCAACGAATCACTCAACAGTGCTGGTTGTTTTCATCGTTACAAACGCACATTTTCCTTCTTGCAGCGTTGGTTCTTTTCGTCTGAATTGCTGCAATGCGATACAAACATATCCACTTCTTTCTTTACTAGGCTAACCTCGGGACTAGTCACGCAGCAGTGAAGAAAAACTAGAAAGTCACGTGAAACTTGTTCTGAAGTATGTATTTCATGAACGATCGTTCCTAAAACGTTAACTAATTGCCGTAAAGCAGATCTTCCTGCACTTCGCATTGAGGCATAATTCAATAAATACGGAATACCGACCTGGTCTTGTCCATGGGTTTTCTTAAGCAGTCAATGCTCTGTGGCGCTCTGTACTCGTCTACCTTTTTATTTAAAATATCCACAGCGGAATAGATTTGAGCGAAAGTGATATGCATTTGGACTATGACCCAATTTTGAAGTGGTTAGTTTTTGGAGAGTCAAGGTCATGAAAATAAAAAGCCCTATCTGTTAACATGGGAACCAATTTTTTACACTATTTTTTGCTCTATAACTCTGTCAAAAATATCGGATTTTGATGAAACTTGGTAGATATATGTAGAATATCATTCCTCATTGTCCTACCAAAACTGGTCCGTTAATAACGACGGACATAGGGACACATTTTTCGTATTTTCTGAGAGCCGAATATGATCAACGTTGCATAGGTATGAGCTCTACTATGTGTCCCTCTAGTTATTTACTATCTTAATTTGGTTGTTTTGTAACTACCACACTTACAAATGTGCATACATTTTCCAGGTGGTTGGTTGTTTTAAACCAAAACCACATTTGGCTGTGTCCATCGCGAGATATCGAACCCGGGATTTTAACATTGTAAAGTCTATAAATCACCACTGTCTCACAGGGGGACTTTCCATTTGATGCATACATATTTATAAAGCTGCAAAAAAAAAGGAAAATAACGATGCCAGATGTTATGAGCCATAAAATGAAACTGAAAGGAACAGTACCATTTCACTCATTCTATTTCACTTGGCATGTATTCACCCAGGGCGATAGTGGTTACTTCTTTGTGTTGTGAGTGAAGCCGGAAAGATTGGTATAAAAATATATTTGTTTCGTTTGATTTTGTTATGTACTTGGTTACGGTAGTGATCATTCATGTCCGAGACATTTTGTGTTTGAAAAATCTTTTGTATGTGTTCTTTAAATAGTTCGGCTTTTTGCGTGTTAGTATATTATGTTTTGTTACATTGAACTAGTGTTGGGTAAGATTTGGGTGGTTTCTTGTTTTGTGTGTATCTCTTTAGGTGATTCCAGAATTTTCGTGGATTTTGTTCTGTGTTTCGAGTATTACAATAAGTGTCCCACTTGTCTTTTTAGTAGTTTAATTTCCTTTAGCAGAATCATTAGAGTAAATCCATGGCTTGTTTTGAATTTCGCGTAAAGCTACATGAGGGCTATCTGCGCTAACCGACATTAATTTAGCAGTGATAGACTAGAGTGAAGGCAGCTAGTTAACACCACCCACCGCCAACTCCTGGGCTACTCTTTTATCAACGAATAATGTGATTGACCGTAACACTATAACGTCCCCACGGCTGAGAGGGCAAGCATTTCCGGTATGACGGGAATTCGAACCCACGACTCTCAAATTGCGAGTCGAGTGCCCTAGCCACCAGGCCATTCCAGGCCTGTAAGCCCATGGTGATGATCTATTTATTTATTCAGAACATTATTCCTTTTCCATAGCGAATAAAGTAGAAACGTTATCCAGACACTGCAAGATAAATATATCTCATAACCATGTTGTACACCTAAACACACAAACACAAAGGCTTAATCTTTTGTAAAGACATGAAAGTTGAGTCAAATAGCTCCTGAAAATGTCGTTATATGTCAACAAAAATAACAATTTGTCTCAAACCACCCTTCTTATGCAATCCTTAGATGATCTTTCAAACGCCAAACAAGAGAGAGTAGGAAGATTTAGTAAAATGAGGGGGTGTAAACATTTACATGTTACTTACGGAAAACTTATTTAATGATAGAGAAATGGAAAAAAAGGAGGTCAAGTATAAACGTTTAGAAGACGATTAAATAGCTAGTAGACTGGCAGAAAACAAAGGAAAAACAATCAAAAGATGAGCTTATCTGCCGATTAAGTGGTTAAAATCCAAGTATATTTTCCCATGCTGCTATTTGAAAGTCATGAATTTAACTAGAAACCAAATTTTTTTCTATAAACTAGGTATAACAATCGAAAACGTGATCAATACAATAATATTTAAATACAATGATGGTTTAATGAGCAATTTGATACTTGTAAATGTCTCCCCGGTGTGACGGCGATAAGTTTACGGACTTACAACGCTAAAACCCAGGGTTCGATTCCCCGCAGTGGACACAGCAGATAACTCAATAAGAATTTACTCTAAAGCAAACAAACATTCCGCTTTAAGCTGTAACGTTCATGAAACCAATAAGAAACCGGACATTCTGCTAGCCTAAGAAGACATTTAGCTTTAAAAAAATTGTAAAGAAGTGCATGCAAATGGAAAATTTCCTCAAACTATGGATTTCAAAGAGCTTAGCTATATACTGAATGGGAGTGAATTGACTGTTCATTAAGTTTATTATAAAAATAATGCAGAATAATAGTGTCGTTTTGAGTTGACTTACTGATTAAGTATTATTTTATTACAAGTTAGAGCTTTTACAGTAAGTAAGATTGTTTTTTTAGAATAGGTACGACATTTCGATAACTGGTGCGATCATTCTCAAGTACACGAGTTTTAATGGTAAAGAACTTGTGTACTTGAGAATGATCGCACCAGTTATCGAAACGTTCTATCTTTTCTAAAATAAAAAATATTGTAATAATGTAGACTAATAATTCTAAATTAAGAGTAAATGTAGGGAAGTAGCCAGAAGGATGAAATAAGAATAAAAATGAAATCGATACAGAAGTAAAAGTTCAAAACATAGAAAAAAACACAAATACACAAGCGCAGAATTATATGTACATTAAACATTTGAAAAACAAAAACGTACCCTTCGCAGTTTCATTGTTGTTGTTTGAAGTTAAGCACAAAGCTACACAATGGGCTATCTGTTCTCTGCCCACCACGGGTGTCGAAACCCGGTTTCTAGCGTTGTAAATCCGTAGACATATCGCTGTGCCAATGGGGGGAGGGCAATGTTTCGTTACTATTTAACTTGTCACTGAATCTATATTGTATTCACCGGGTGATATATTAAAATCATAATTATATGTAACGACATTATTATTAATTTACACTACACTACTTTGCAAAAACATCTAAAACAGATTGTTATGGACAGTAAAATATGCTATGAATTAAGATGTAACCAATACGCTTCAAATACGATGCTAACACAGACTAAGGTGCATTAGGAAATCATTTAGGTGTTACATATCCATATCTGAAGACGAGAGTCATCTTAAGGAAGCACAGGATATGAAGATTTAAGACGATGTATTGAAAGTAAGACGTTCTTTGTTGTCTCAGTGTAAGATGTGAGATGTCTGATGTGTGCAAGAAGTTAGCGTTTCCTGCATTCTGCTTTGCATGATGGCAATGATTAGCTACTACAGAATAAATTCGCAACTTTTTTGTCATTTTGTTTTAAGCTTTATAATACACTTTTGAAATATCATACCGGGAAAACCGTTGAAATGTAAACACGCGGTTTGTTGCACGTGCGCGAATAATGTTTAATGTTTTTTTTCCTTTCTTTTAACAACACGACAGATATTACTAAGATGTTAGTCTACCAAGACAGTGACTTCCAGTGTGGAGATCTAGCGTCCGCAACAAACTTAATGAAACATTACACAGTCGTGTTCTCTGGATATTATGTTTCAGGATATTGGGTACAGATTGGATATTTCGCGTGTAACTCGCGATGCAAATGTTAAACTAAGATGGTTGTATCATGTATGCTCTAAACCAAAACTTTAAACATTACTTACAATAAACCGCTTGTTTCTATACTAATACGTTTTTTTCCGTTATTATTCTTCAAAAGTGTTTCTAAAATTCATGGACTCCCTGTATTTTTGGACTAACGAAACAGCAGTATAAAATCAGTGCATATATCTGTTACTTGTATTGTAAGAAGAAAAACTCAAACTGAAAAGGTACTTATAATAGTTTACTGTGTTTCTTCATACAACTCGTTTGATTACATTCACAAACGTAGGTGAACCAGTTCTAAAACTTTGCAAGCGGTGTGTTGATATCCAAAGTTATAAAGCCATGCGTGTATACCTACCACATCATTAAAGTGTTTATTGAATTTCTCGCAAAGCTACTCAAGGGCTATTGGCACTAGTTGTCCTTAATTTTTAAGTGATAGACTAGAATGAAGGCAGCTTGTCAACACCACCCACAGCCAACTCTTGGGCTACTTTTTACTGACGAATAATGGAATTAACCGTAACATTATAATGTCCTCACGACTGAAAGGGCGAGCACATTCGTGACAGGATTCGAACCAGCGACCCGCAGATTGTGAGCCGAGTACCCTAATCACCAGGACATGAGAGACCTCTATTGAAGAGAGTTCTAAATGTTAGAAACTTCACGATGCAGCAATATTTTCAGTGTTTATTTTGTTTAATGCACATTTGCAAATAGAGTAATTAGACTAATCGTCAACTGGTTATTTGAGACCAATTGAATCAGTGAGAATCTTAATTCGTCAGAATTGGTGTTATTTAATTTAGGGCGTGGTTTGGCTTTGTTGTAGAGCTCTAGATTTCGGAGATGGGAAGCCGGATTCGAATTCATGCGATATCACAAAATATTTCCACATTTGAAACTGTGAATGCATTATAAGAGTGATAGTCAATCCCTCAGCGAGGATGGTGAGTGGGAGAGCACTGCTGAATGACTGCCTTCCCTTTCGTCAGTATTTAAAAATTAGGGACGGTGGCAGATAGCCTTAGTAGCTTGGTCATAAATACAAAATAAAAATTTTTATTTATCAAGCCCGAGTTGTTTTATGAGAACTAATTATCGAGTGGTATTTTATTCTTGTCCGTCATAAAAATTATTCTAAAAGTTGTCCTTCACAGGTACAAGTGCCAGTAATTTCAATACCTTAGAGCAGCCTGTTCAACTAGACCTAGCAGTATCCGTCCGTTGGGTAAGTGAACACTGAATCAAACCAAACACTAAATCAAGTGCTCTTAATGTAATGGAAGACAACGCAGCTTCCAACAGAAGCTGTCCTAAACTCTTACAAATTTACCGAAATGTCCGTCCGTTGGGCAGGTGAACATCCGTAGCAGAATACCGACATCCCAAACACTAAATCAAGTGCTCTTAATATAATGGGAGACAACGCAGCTTCCAACAGAAGCTGTCCCAAATCCTAAAAATTTACCGAAGTATTAAAAACCCTACAACATAAATCAATAACTTTAATGTTAACTCTTTACTTCAGAAAGATATGTTATAAACTCACTCATGTGTTCCAACCAACTCGTTTTTCACCATCACTTGGCAGTCCTAGAATATCACCCAATCTGATCCATACACAAGCCAACCCTCAAAATCAAAATAACACCAATCTACCCACTAATTCAGACAGTCTAGAATAAATGCAAGCCACCACACTCTCGCACACATGAAAGAACATAGCCTACTTCAGATATTTTACTATTTTTCATGGATTCCAGTATTTTCAGTAGACATGTATTCTTTGAGTACGTATGCTCTCTTTCTTAACATGCATCATCTTGACCTTTTTACCATTAGTTACTATACCAGACATGGCTGAACTAAATTTCACTTACCTTCTTAACCATTTTATGTCTGTCATGGTGTCTGTCCGAGCGTTCGTCTGTCTCTCGTTTATGGTGGCCGCTTTCCGCGCTGCGCTTGAAAAGCTGCGCACGCAGGCAAACCTTAACATTCACTTTTGAAACGACTGGAGAACAGGCATGAATGATGTTGATGCCAAATTTAATTTCGCAAGCAGGATATTCTATACTAAATTGTTAGGAATTAATCACACTGTCATTCACATTTCAAAATGTGACGTAACTTAAAGAATAAAAATGAAGATTCACCATATGTTATTGTTGATGGGCTCTTAGCATGACTGCAATGCTAAACAATTACTTTTCGCGGTGGGCGGTATAATTTTTCCCGTCACTGGGGACGGGTACCTTTACTTGTGGTCCATATTATCATTCAAGATGGCTTGTTTCTCAAGGAATATGAATTGTTCGAACTCTGTTAGCAAACAGATACTGATACTACTAATATTAATGAAATTAACAACCCGTTCTTATTTCACGGTTCTCGGATTTGACATTTTCTTTCCAAAGCTAGATCCCACTTCGAGAGAGGCATTATGTTTAGTTGATAAAAAGCAATATACTATTGATTATTTTTTTCAATTTCAACCATTCATTCTCATTCTGTGTAATATTTCTGTTCCCAATAACAATATAAGCACTCTTCTAGCTTTATACATTTCTCCGAATTTCCGAACTGACTTAATTAATCTACAGCATAAACCTGTAAAAACTGGCGATCTTAATCCCAAACATACTAATTTTTAACTGTATTACTAACGATTACAATGGTGTCGTCCTGCAACTTTTTCCAGAATAGAAAAAAAAACTGAAGATTATTAATGATTGTACCCCCCACCCCCCGTCCCCATAGTATTTAAACAGATCTTACAATTCTCAAAACATTTTTCAGTCCATTGCAATATTTGAGGCGACTACATACCTTTTTTTTTTCAAATTAGTTCACCTTTTACCATAACTGGTAGTTATTTAAGAATTTAATATCGGCTGTTTTCAACACTACCCCCATTTCTTACTTCTGCCAGTTCGCTAAAGAACTTATGCAATTACATAGACAAGATAATCCATTCTATCAATTAAACAGTCCAACTTTCTGTTCTCAATAGATCTAATAAATTAATCTTAAACTACTGGAAACTTAACTGTGGTGCTTAGCACCATATTAATGAAAGACGAATTTTTAGATTAACCAGCCACACCTCATTAATACCTGTTTTAAATAAAGAAACTAACGTACTTCAAAGTTTAATTAAAGAACAAAGAAAATCGAGCTGACAAATTTAAGCATGTTCCTGCAAAACCTAGGTTTAAATTAAAGCTGATTACAAAACATTCTGAAAATTTAAATTTTCCCCATTTGCTACAACAATTAAACTGCCAATCCAAATCATTAAAAACCAAAATTATTTGCCGATTATATTTAAACAATATTCACTATTCCAAAGTCTGATACCTTTCATAATAACCCTTTTAACAGAAAGAACAAGTATATTAAAATGACAAAGAATTCTTATTCTCATTTTCCAGTTTTTTCCTAATGCATTCCCTCATTCCTTCGTTTATAGACGGTCTAATTTCATACGCTGAAATCAAAATTCACATAAGAAACTCAAAAATAAATATCCTGGAGAAAACAACATTCCATTTATTATATTAAATTCTTTTGTTCTTCTTATCGGATATCTTTGGGCATCTTATAACCTATTCCTATTGTCAGGGTAACATGCAGAGCGCTGGATATCAGCAGTTTTAACTGTAATACACAAGAAAAAAAAAGAACAATTCTGACAATTGCAGACGAGTTAGACTTTTCAATTGTCTAGCTAAATTGCGAAGAAAAAATTATTTCAGCTTGTCTCTTCTTCTTTCTTGAATTTATTCGCTTATTTATGACGCGTCCAAAAACAATAGACAAACAGCTAACCACCTTGTTCGTTTATCAGAAGCATTTCTTAAAAGTTATAATAAAAATCGTTCATCTGCTGTTGTCATCCTGGACGTGCAAAACACCATAAAATTCCTAAAAAATCTCAAAAAGCACACAAGCAACATCGAATTTCTGTATTCACTAACATGAACATTATTTATCCACAGAAGTGTACAAGAAACCTACCCACTCTCACCAGTATTTCAGCTTACAAATCCACAGATGTTTTCAGGAAAACTACCCAGATTCACCACTACTTTCACTTCAGATCCACAGACGTTTTCACGAAAACTACCCACACTCACCAGTACTTCCACTTCAAATCCACAGAAGTGTAAGATAACTACCCATACTCACCAGCACATCCACTTCAGATCCACAGAAGTTTTCACGAAAACTACCCACACTCATCAGCACCTCCACTTCAGATCCCCAGAAGTTTTCATCAAAACTACCCACACTCATCAGCACCTCCACTTCAGATCCACAGAAATTTTCATCAAAACTACCCACACTCACCAGCACCTCTACTTCAGATCCACAGACGTTTTCATGAAAACTACACACACACTCACCAGTACTTCCACTTCAGATCCACAGAAGTTTACAGTAAACCTCATCTGCACAATCATATTTCAAGAAACCGGCTACCAGAAACAATTCACTGAACAATCACCGAAAGTTAGTTTGTTTTTAGCACAGCCACTTTGTACTATCTGTTGTGTTCACCGTGGGGATCGAGCATCGGATTTTAGTGTTGTAAGTCCGAAAACTTACCGCTGTTCCAGGAGGACCAATCACTGAAAGAACAAGATCAACTCATATAATAAAGAACGAACCAAAATCCACCATATTTATCCTGTTTGTATAAGTTACAAAATAATCAAGATCTGCAAACAATTTAACATCAGAGATACTTTTAAAACAGGAAAACTCCCAGCGACACATCAACCCCTAAAAATTAAAATACGTCGTGTACAGCATTTAAGGTGGATCTTACATTGGCGAAACAGGTAGTACTATCTGACGAAAGTTCAAAGAACATGCAGATGCAACAAGACTCGTATCCAGAAAACCAGCCGTTGCTGAACACTGTTACAATACAGGACACAAGATTGGATGAGTTAAATATATTAGACAAGGGAAGACACTGGAAGATTAAAGAAGCTCTAAGAATACAAATAGAAAAAGGCCAAGTATTAACAGAGAGATTCTTGTCTCTGACTTACCACGAGTCCCATGTATAATCCTTTTCATGATAAAAGCAAACAAGTTAATTGAGATCAGGACTAAACAGTAGTAGAAGTGGCAGTAGGTGTTTAGGCATTCGGGGTCATATACCCCTCAAGCTTAGAATCCCTGTTGGGTTTTCTTCACCCGCAACGTGAATTCAGATAGGAGAATGATTTCGAAGTTGAATGAACATTAGAAGGTTTAAATATAAATGAAAATATGACTAAGAAGTGTTTGCATTGAAAACATTTTACTTATATTTTTGCAGAATAACACGTGACATATGCAAAGTTTGGAACCATCTACCAAAACAGAAAATAACCCCCCAACAAAATTAACACAATACCAAGTCAAACAATGACAAAGCAGCAAATCAAGGAGCTCTCTACTGCAACCGCGCTTTGCAGCACTATAAAAAACAACAACAACAACAAAAAAAAACAATGAGAAGATATTCCCTTAATGCAAAATTGTAGGTTTGCGACGTGTCATGCAGCCGACAATAAAGAACAGAAAGAACCTTCACAACTTTTCATTACTGCTTGAGTTGGCAAGTCAAGTCATAAGAATCATTCAGTACCAAGCACTTCTAAAATACTTTCATTAAATCCAACAGTGAGCAGAAAAATCAATCAATCAAGTGCTGGGCGAGGAGAAATCCAAATTTCTGACCACCCTTGGTTTTAACCAAAATACCTAATTATCACAAACCAACAACATAAAAATACCAGTAACATTCCCAAATTCCTGCCACGATAGAACTCCCCTGACCTGTATAAGAGAGGGAAGGAGAGCCAAGCGTAGTTACCAACAAATACAACGCAAGAACACACTTACACACACAAAAAAAGCCTTACTGAAATACGGTTTGGCAGCAAAGAGACGCGAACCACAAATACTAGTGTTCACGGTCCTGGCACTCTAACCACTGAGCCACATCGAATTCGTGATGCAATGTAAAATATGATGTTTGAAGTTGTTGGACTTTACAGCTTTTTATAATGTACGATCCTAAATATCCTTTCTCCTACCAGAAACTTTGATAGCTGTGCCACTACTTACCAACTTTGCAGTTCAGCCTTGCAAACCAAACTGACTAATCAACTGATAGGAGTGATGCTGTTCCGAACCACTGCAACACAGAGAAGCGTCAAACATCGTAATTAAAATAGAAATTGATAACATTGCCACAGAATTTTAACACTTTTGTTTTTGTCTCCAAAAATATCATTAAAACTAATTATTCTATTAAAAGTTTTGTTGGTTTGTTTGTTTTGAATTCCGCGCAAACCTATAAGAGGGTTATCAGAGATAGCTGTCCCTAATTTAGCATTGATAGACTATAGAGAAAGCAGCTAGTAATCACCACCCATCGGCAGCTCTTGGGCTACTCTTTTATCAACGAAGAGTGAGATTGACCGTAACATTATAACGCCCCATCGATTGAAAGGTTTGATTTGTTTGAATTTCGCGCAAAGCTACACGAGGGCTATCTGCGCTAGCCGTCCCTAATTTAGCAGTGTAAGACTAGAGGGAAGGCAGCTAGTCATCACCATCCACTGCCAACTCTTGGGCTACTCTTTTACCAACGAACAGTGGGATTCACCGTCACATTATAACTCCCCCACAGCTGAAAGGGTGAGCATGTTTGGTGGGACGGGGATTCGAACCCGCGACCCTCAGATTGCGAGTCGAGCGACTTAACCACCTGGCCATGCCGGGCCCGACTGAAAGAGGCGAACATGTTTGGTGGGACGGGGATCCGAAACCGCGATCCTCAGATTGCGAGTTAAGCGCTCTAACCACCTGGCCATGCCGGGCCAGCAGTTTTAGCTGTTGCAATTAGAAATAAACAGAACATTTCGTTCGAGTTACGGTTTACACACAGACAATTTCAATTTGAATGACGTTGAAAGGTTTACATGGCCAACTGAGTCTGGTGTTAAAATTTTATACAAACAGCGCTTTATAGAATATTTTATCTCATCGTCCAGTCCAACTAACTCACCTCTGACTTTGAGTCTGAAATGGACAATTAAGAGGAATGTAGACGAAAACACCTACAATTTTCGTGATTTTTATTACTATACGAAATACATTTATGGTTTAAAAATAATGTTAATTGTGTCGTTATATAATTATTTAATTGTTTTGTATTTTATATAATATAAATTTCCCAGCAACACGTTTAGTTCTACTTATTAGTTCTACAGATTAGCTGCAGAAATTATTATTATTATTTTTGCCATAAATCTCTCTCCGTATATTTCAGTATCTTATCGGGAGAAAGAACATTATCTTTGGTCGTCATGACAACCCGACAAGTAAAACGCCACAAGGGCTCTTCTTTTGCGGACAGTTTCGATTTAATAGCTGTTGAAAGGTTTTAAGGCCGTCTGGATATCGTATTACCACGTTGAAGCGAATAAGTTCAGAATGTGGTTTTTATTGCCAGTACTGTTGGTCTAACAGTTGAGACTAACTTGAAAGTCCATTTTACAAACGTTACTAAGAAACAAAAAGTTCTTTGTTCTTGAAAACCTTTTTTTAAGACTTTAATCGTACTCAAACTGTTATTTTTAATATGGACTGAACTTGGCCGAAGTTATGTTATTTTTTTAACATGGACTGAACTTGGCCGAAGTTATGTTATTTTTTTAACATGGACTGAACTTGGCCGAAAGTTATGTTATTTTTTTAACATGGACTGAACTGGGCCGAAGTTATGTTATTTTTTTAACATGGACTGAACTGGGCCGAAGTTATGTTATTTTTTTAACATGGACTGAACTGGGCTGAAGTTACAGGTATGAGGAAAGTAAACATTATATTTCTCTTGTTCAAAACAATTAATTAAACATACATAACTTCTCTAATGAGTATTTCTGCTAATTGAATTTTTTAGGTAATCAACGCTTAGATATTTCTTCACTTAATTATAGACAAGCTGGATTGTGGGCTAATGATGACAAGGTTATATACCTCTCACAACTCATTTCTTATCGAATAAAGTAATCAATGATACAATATAGTTATACGATATAGTTTCGTATTACCTAACTGAACTGCACAAGCTGCGCGTGATGCAAAAAGTTCAAACCCATAAAATAGTAATTATAAATCATAACCAATATCAACATAAATAATTTAAACATATAATCCAATCTTCTGGAGAAAAAAAAATTTTTTTTATTTATAATCGATAGAACTAAAATCAAGGATTCAATGATCGTAAAAGTGATAATACATATATATACTTATATTTCATGGAAACAAGTATTAGAAATTACTGCTTGGCATTGGCATATGAATTAGTTTTGATAACGCAAATGTAAAGGTTATCTGCTCTGATTCTAAAGTCTGTAAGGGCAATGATACCCTTTATATAACCGATCGATAGTATTCACGACTTTGCGCTTATCATAACCCTAGAAACTATGCGATTACAGATCAAACCAATACCGCTTTGATACGAGAGAATTATAACTTTCAATTTGCACATTTCACACAACAAGCACAAAGTTCTCTGATCAGAACTGATAACGCAGCACAATGAAGCAGATTACATCTGATTTTAGTGTATTTTTATACATTGTACTCTACGACTATTATCTCTTATGATATTGTCACAATATACATATATTGTTAAAAAGAAGAGCATTTTCAAGTAATATCAGTGATATTTCTTCGTTCCTAAAAACAAGGTAAGAAATGAGGCAGATGTTCTTTGATAAGAATGATAATATTAATTACTAACACTAGTCAATATTTCAGACGTCATCGAATTGGTTATCTGGTATGCCAATACCTAAAGCATCACTATCGACAATAAAGCGTGACAACTGCAGCCAATCAGACAACCTCGTCTGTTCTATAAATCTTTCAGTTTATGAAAAGCGGATGTTTCTAACTTGTTACAGACTATTAGACTAACTGATTCACACCTTTCTCAAATTTAAATCAAATGTAGTTACTAAGTTGTGAACAAAACTATCAACAGTATTTACTAACAATTGTTCAGGTTAAAAGTTAAGCAACATGGCAAAACTATCAAAAGACCAAATTAGGAAATAAGTGTGTTCATATATTTGATACACTAGTTCAATTTGTCCCTGAAAGCTTTCTTATTGCGGTATTTTATTCAACGGTTTGTGTTTTGTTTTAAGCACAAAGCTGCACAAT
>NW_013666381.1:337263-339699 GCF_000517525.1 Limulus polyphemus | reverse complement strand
AACGGTTTGTGTTTTGTTTTAAGCACAAAGCTGCACAATGGATTATTTACCCACCACAGAATATCGATCCCCGAATTTTAGCGTTTTATAAGCCCCCCCCCCCAAGTTAACACTGAGCCAGTTCAATGACGTTACACAAAAATATTAAAACTGTACAAACAGATTATTTGTTTGTAATTAAGCACAAACCGACACAATAGATTATCTGTGCTCTGTCCCCAACAGGTATCGAAACCCGGTTTCTAGGATTATTTATTTACGGCTTAACGCACTTTATGAAAAAAGGTTAAATAACATTATAAAAATATAAACAATGTATAAAATATTAAACTACCCAATAAATTGGCCACATTCATATTATAATTATACTAATTTTGTCATTAAGTTTAAGGTGTATTTGTAAATATTCTTTAATCCCAAATTTGAGAAAATATACAAAACGAAAGCACCTTGGAGGGTAACCTCACATACGTTACTCTTTGAAGTTCGAAACTTATCTAACTACAGACACACACAGCTGTAGATACATCACCTAAACCAGCGTATAAAACTACAGAACCTTTCAAACTTCACAAAGCAGGTGTCACCTACGCAAGTGTAAAACCAGGAGATATCTTTCAAGTATTTTTCAAATACAAATCTATACGCGTACACACACAAGGCTCACAACTCACATTTCTTTCATCCGTCATCAATACAATCAATTGACAACAACTTTTTTTTAAAAACGTACCTATTTAACTTACGAACAATAGGGAGTTTTGAAACCGCTATCGGTGAGATAATAGATTTATTTCTGTACAGTGAGACGAAACAGAAATACACCTATTATCCTAAAAATAGCAGTTTCAGAATTTCATAAACACAAATTTTTCTTTCAGATACGATAAGTATTTTAGCAAACGATCACCGTTACAGTGATATAAAGCTACCAAATCAAAGAATCAGTATATTTATACGAGTATCAATGTGTTGACATTAGACTTGCTTGATACTAATGTTCTTGTGGCACAATGTCTTAACAGGCTTACTTGTGTTACATCATCTGTCTAACACTAAACTTGGAAACAGAAGGAACTGACAGGTGAAGGAACAGAGGGACGAATGGAATGATATACAAGTGTATAGGTTTGTACAGATTGCGAAATATAAACACACAGAACAAACATTAGAGCAACCAAATGACTGAAATAAAAGTATTTGTTCGAGTAAGTACAGTGGGATATGAAATAACGTCAAGTTACGGTCCTCATTGTTACGAGAACAAGGTTATACAGACAATGCCCATTGTGTGATTATCAGTAAGTGGTCTTATTCTAAACTGCATCGGCCGGATGTTGAAAAATTCACTTCAAAATCGTACAGTAGGTAACAGAGTATTGTAAAATAATAAATAGTTTGTCATTAATGCAGATACCCCATTGATATATGATGTAATAAAATAAGAATAAGTATCACGATCTAAGCCTAATTCTTTTCACTTTCATTCCTCAATTTCAAAACTTTTAAATCTATACTTGTTTCAAAATATGTTAGTTACCATATTAGTTACCATGAATTACCATATTCGCAAATCCACTTTAGATAAACACGGAATCGACGTAGTTGTCTCCGCAGGTTTTTTGTATAAACACGTGATTTTATTGCCCACCCCTCCACCTACACTACTAAAACTAATATTTGTTATGCAAGACATTGTAGATAACCTAATACCAGGAGCTTAAAAAATAATCACTTCATAGAATCAAACTGTACAAATCATGACATAACGTTTGTTGAGCAGCCCTTTATCGTTACGTCGATGGTATATATCTGCCAGCTTTGTTTTATTTCTGTGATCAATAGGATTTACACATCTGAGTGAGTAGAAGACCCAAGCAATAGAAAAACGCATTAAATGTACATTACTTATAAATAGGCAATTTTTCGGGACCAATGCTCAACTCGGGGAGGGGTGTGTGTGTGTGGGTGAAAGAGAAGTTACTGTCATAATCTGTTTCAGTAAAGTCTAGCAAATGATATTTTGGTTGCTTAAAAATATTTTAGGATCAGAATTTTTATATACAATTTTGAAATAAGTAACAAAATAGGCTTATACTTTACTGTATATGATTGTATAACCCATCCCAATATCTCTCGTAACCCGGCAGTGGGTTTTCAACCACAGTTTGGTGACCGACGACTTGTATTACTGATCACACACTGGTATCAATCAGATTTAAATTAATGAAAACATATTTTAGAAAAGTCAGATTAGAACATACCATAGAAGAAAGTAGAAAATGATTTAACATCTAGTATGAAATGAATTGACAATAGTTTATTTAAAGCTGATGACTACTTTATTAAAGTACTAGCTGCGTACACGTCCTTCGTACGGGTTGTGTGTATAAATAATACATTAATTTAACATCTAACAAACAAATTACTTGTACA
>NW_013666381.1:317367-336352 GCF_000517525.1 Limulus polyphemus | reverse complement strand
TACACATCTATAAAACAAAGAAAAAGTTTCATCGAAAACGGTGCACGTCCGCGAGCGTTACCGACAGACAGAAATTGAGATAAGGCTTGTTTCGGCTTCTTTGGTGTATGAAACGTGAAGATATGCAAAAAGTATACTATTCTAAGCAATGTACAGACAAAACTCTTATTTTATTTATATAGATTTACGAAGTTAGAACAACAGTATCTGATGTCCGTCGACTGAAATACCAGCTTTATTGAAAGAAATTGATCAAATACAATGATTGGAGAAATTTATATATTTCTAAAGAACAAAATGACATGATTGAACATTATATCAAAATTTGATTTTTTATTGGACTTAAAGAAAATGCGATAGTAAACAGATTATCTGAATTCTGGATCAGCCGTCAGTCACGGATCAACATCAGAAAAATCATTACAAACCAACTCGGACGTTCCTGAATAAAAACCTAGTTTGATCAAGACCTACCCTTGTTGTAAGCCACAAGCACAAACTTTTACTGAATTGTTTGACAGTTATGTGTAAATATTATTACGCTCTTTATTACCTTTATCTCTGTCCAAAGTTTTGGCATAAAAGTTAACAACATTTAAGCTTTCTGTCCGAAGGCATTCAAAGTTAAATAGGCAGACGAATACTTGGTAAACTATGTAGAAAATGCTATCTACTTTTCACTTCATATTTTGTATTAAGGTGTGCAAATAACCTTAAAAACAATGTCTTATTGGCAATTAATATAGAGTAAAATATAATAATAATAATAAACAATAGTGAAGGTATGAAACTCACAAGCCATTAAATAACAACACCCGTATGTCTCATTGTTAGATGTAGAATACATATATATATATATATAGTGAAGAGCTGGAACTCGTATAAACCATTAAGTAACAACACCCGTATGTCTCGTCATCAGATAGAGAGTAAAATATAATAATAATAATAAACAATAGTGAAGGCTTGAAACTCACAAGCCATTAAATAACAACACCCGTATGTCTCATTGTTAGATGTAGAATATATATAAATAAAATATTGAAGAGTTGGAGCTCGTATAAACCATTAAGTAACAAAATCCATGTGATGATGATCGCTTAAGTTTTGCACAGTCAGCTTAATCAGGACAGCTGAGTTGATAGTAAAAACTGGCACGCGATGAAGCTTTGCACGAAAAAGTTGTGTGGTTGAATTTTAATAAACCTTCGCTTTCACTTTATTACCATTGTACTGGTAAAAAATTACGAGGGTCGCTTCCACCTGATTGTAGTATACATGAACAATGGTCACGTTTTGTTACCATATCCGCTAGTATACGTGAACAATAGTGACGTTTTGTTACCATATCCGCTAGTATACGTGAACAATGGTCACGTTTTGTTACCATATCCGCTAGTATACGTGAACAATATTCACGTTTTGTTACCATATCCGCTAGTATACGTGAACAATATTCACGTTTTGTTACCATATCCGCTAGTATACGTGAACAATATTCACGTTTTGTTACCATATCCGCTAGTATACGTGAACAATGGTCACGTTTTGTTACCATATCCGCTAGTATACGTGAACAATAGTGACGTTTTGTTACCATATCCGCTAGTATACGTGAACAATAGTGACGTTTTGTTACCATATCCGCTAGTATACGTGAACAATAGTGACGTTTTGTTACCATATGCGCTAGTATACGTGAACAATAGTGACGTTTTGTTACTATATCCGCTAGTATACGTGAACAATAGTGACGTTTTGTTACCATATCCGCTTAAATGATAAATGTTTAGAAAAGGATATGAAAATTATGGTGATTTACAATTAGTGAATTGTTGTTTATACAGTTCTTGGTTGCTGCATGATGGACTATCTATGCTATACCCACCACAGGTATCGAAACCCAATTATTAGCGTAAGCCTGCAGACTTACTGCTGAGCCACTGAGGGTGAGGGAATGGTTACATGTATAAAGTAATCTCACTAGCAATATATATATATATATATATATATATATATGAAAGAAAACACTATGTATTTATACTTATACAAATTACCAATCATGCATTTATCCATGGAAACTGTGCTTACAACCAATAATGGATGTGTTTTCTATCCAACCGCGTGGTAATAAACTATAATAAGTATTTATGTTTCCGACACAACAACTTGATGAAATAAAATAATTAATACTAGCTGAAGTACCCGTACCCTGGACGGAAGTTATATAAATTCATGATTAATGAAAGGTTATCTTAGGACATGAAAAGTTGCTTCTCTTATATGGAATTGTAAAAAACGTCCATAAAAACGGCAAAACACAAAATGTGAAACCGCAATCACATCCGCATGGACATAACAAACCTTCTTGCCAAATTTGGTGAAGATCCATTAACAGTGGTCGAAGTGGTGGTAAAAAACGCCCATAAAAATTGCAAAACGCAAAACTGAAAATTGTTTGTATCTCTCATGGACCAAATGAACCTCCAAACAAAATTTGGTGAACATCCATCTACAGGGGGCCAAAGTAGTGGTAAAAAACGCCCATAAAATCCGCAAAACGCAAATTGTAAAACTGAAAGTTTGTATACATCTCTCCATGGATCCATTGAGCCTCCAAACCGATTTTGTTGAAGATCCATCCACACCCTGCGAAGTAGTTACATGGACATACAACAGAGAGTACTATTATATCTATATAAATATGCATGTTCTGTTGATGACCTATAAACAATGCTTAATATGTATACTTTAGCTATAAATAAAACTTTTAGATATATTAGTTAATTACAGATGCTCATAAGTCACCATAAATTTGTACTTATCAAATGATACAAAGTAAAAAATAAAACTAGATCGACCAATTTTCTAGTAAACAACTTCGTGATAAACTTTATTGAATTCGTAAGTTTTCAGCGAACTACGTTCTTGTGTTAAATTTGTAGATTTCTGGTGGACATTCACAGCCCCAGTGACCTCATTAAGTATTCAGTGAACTACGTTCTGGTATTAAATTTGTAGATTTCTAGTGAACATTCATAGCCCTAGTGACGTCATTAAGTAATTGCGATATCCTAGGGTAAACATCTTTGACATTCCAAATGAACGATCCATGGTAATACATACATATGGATACATCAGACAGGAAACACACAAGTAGTACACTTATATGCAATGCAAAAATATTTAAAGAACTGGTAAGTTTAAAACTGTTTACTGCATTTCTAATCGTTGTTCGCTTACAGTTACCCACTGTGCTTAAAACCGCTCATTGACTTCTGAAATGTTAAACATTTATAGTTGTCTGCCGTGTCTGGAACCTATTTATGTTTACAGTTATATGCTATGTTTAGATTTCATTTTCATTTTTCTGCCGCTTTGGATTTGATTTATATTTACAGGTGTTTGAAACTAATTTACGTCTGAGTTTAGGACTGATTTACGTTTATAGTTTTATACTGTTTTAAGACCTCCGATCGTAATTGTTCCGCGTTTACTATGTTTCGAATTTCCATTCTAGATTATGTATATAGCATTTCGAGCTGTTCTATCAGTTTATAGTTTGATATAAACTGAGTAATTAATATTAAGCGTTAAGAAAATATTACTTGTAGGGTTATCTATTCGAGTGATTGCTAAATTTTATATATCTGTAACTTATAGAGATTACCTGATATTATTGTTGATAAACGAGTATGTTTTTTTATGGCAGATAAGCTGGCATATGCCATGGTTATGGCTTTAGTGCACCTGAAGCAGGGCGCCCATCCTGCCCGGAACGTCTGACTAATAAATTTATGTTTTTAATAGTTATAGATATAATACCATATATATACGGTGTACACTGTGACGTCAGCTACTGCTTATATCCACAACCTGATGAGCTGATGTAATGTTATGAAAAGCTTTCACTGTTTCATGGGAACACTTACCCAGATAGACACTGTGCAAGAGGGATCGCACGAACACTTGTGATCTATCTCACGATAAACAGTTTCAGTGTTCCAGAGTAACGGAATAGAGTACCATAATCGTTTCCTTTGACACAAGTCTGTTAAAGTGTTTAGATTTAGAATTTAAGCCCATGTTATGTAAACACACACAAATATGGATTCAGATTAATTTCTGGCTTTATTTTTATTCAAATTACATTTTTAAGTTAATAACTTGTTCTCTAAAAAATAAAAATTAATAGTCGTTTATTTTTCTAAAAGATGTTGATAAATTTTGAATATCTCATGATCACTTTTTTTCTTTTTATTGTTTGATGTTGAGCACAAAGCTACACAATGAGCTAGCTGTGCAGTGTCCATCGCACGGATCGAACCCCAAACTTTAGCGTGCAATATTTCAAACTTTCTGCTGAACCACTCATAGTGAGTTAGAGTTATCAAGTAGCTGGTTTAACACACCAGAAATAGGTATATAAATTGTATAGTTTAATAACAAAAATTATAGCCACCACTTTTACAACACCTACACAACTTATACTGAAATGATGACGTCGAAAATGGATCCTGACATGCTCTTAACTTAATGCGAATGAAAATGTATTTAAACGTTGAAAACTCATATTTTTAACACCTTTGCCATTTAAATTTGACATATGAGCTTAAAAAATATCTTGCCATTAAAAATGTAAGCATTCCAATTTTAGAGAATTTTAACATTTATTGGGTTTATACGGTAAAACAAATTAAGTGAAACAGCCGAATATATCTCGACTACGATGAATTCTGTCCAATCAAGTAATGGTTTACATTTAAGGCATAATGTCACTGATAAAGGTTAGGTGCAAAGAGTTTTATTGTCAGTAATAATTTAAATTTATTTTCACCAGAAATCCATGATTACAATTAGAAATGAGTTCAACATGTTTCTTTGAATTAATCTTGTTTGATACGTTACACATTAAAAACTTCATGTTATTAATAGTTTGTAACATGTCATAACAACGATAGTTTACAGACGTCTTGTGACAAACTGTAAAATAGAAATATTTTTCAAACTTTCGTAAACCAAAAATATTTAGTTATAACTTTCGATTTGTATCACCATGCATGTAAAAGAACTTCAAACACTTTTGATTATATGTATTTGTTTGTTGAATTTCGCCCAAAGCTACCCGAGAGCTGTCTGCGCTAGCTGTTCCTAATTTTGAAGGGATAGACTAGAGGGAAGGCAACATCACCCACCGTCAACTCTTGGGGTTCTCCTTTATAACGAATAGTGGATTTACCGTCACATGGTAACGCCCCCCATGGCTGAAAAGGCGAACATGTTTTATGACGGTATTTTAACCCCCTACTCAGAGACTGCAAGTCGTGTATCCTAACCACCAGGCCATGCCAACGCCTATTAATTATGACACGTCAATATGACATGGAATAGTTTACACATATATTTTGCGGACGATTGTAAAAGCCATATCTTGTCATATATATAGACATGTTCTACTGCTCTGCAAGTCTTATCAAAGTTTGAAACTTTTTTCTTTTTTTCACTTTTCACTGAACCACATAGGAAAAAACTTGCTACGAACCAATATCAGAAACATGTACGCGTTGTTAAAAGTCTATTTTTATTTAGTATTTGTTTCTTTACAAGCTGCATTTTAAAAGGATGAGGCACCCCCACCTACTACGAAATCTTGTAACAGATTGAGTAACCGATCATCTCATAACCCAGTCATCATGCCCGGACATACTCCGGGCTTAGAGCCACTATTACGGAAACACGAGTAAATATGGAAACATGTTCCGACACTCTCCCGTGTCCTCTCCAGTCAATATTTTGTTTCTGTTCAAGAAAGTTCGTCGTGGAAAATTTGTTAATACATACTGTAAGTTTTAACTTAAGTTTCCTGTTGTTAGCATTACGACTGACGTTTTGGAAACAAAATGTTCTTGAGCTTTTTATCACAGAAATGATCTTAATACGAACTTTAAGAATATGAAACCGAATAAGTAGAGTATCAGAATGGTAGCAGTGGTAAACAGAAGCAGGACAGCGATTTCTAGAATCCATGGGAGCAGTGGAGGATTTGTATTTTATTTATATTCACACCCCCACCGTATTCTGTGAACTATTTGGTTTTGTCTCCTTTCACATATGCATCCATTACCGACGAAAACGGTGATTATCCTTTCACACATGCATGCATTACCGACGAAAACGGTGATGATCCATCCACACATGCATCCATTACCGACGAAAACGGTGATGATCCATCCACACATGCATCCATTACCGACGAAAACGGTGATGATCCATCCACACATGCACGCATTACCGACGAAAACGGTGATGATCCATCCACACATGCACGCATTACCGACGAAAACGGTGATGATCCATCCACACATGCACGCATTACCGACGAAAACGGTGATGATCCATCCACACATGCACGCATTACCGACGAAAACTGTGATGACCCTTTCACACATGCATCCATTACTGACGAAAACGGTGATGATTTCTAATCCTTCACATCCACCTTTATTACACGAACTTATGAGAAATGTACTCTCACCACATACCGGATCTGTAGGAGACCTAATTTAATCTTCTTCCTATACTTGTGGAATGGAGTTAAAACAGTTTCGTAACACTTTGTGTTGGCTAAATAGATTAGTAATTGTACTAGAAACTTCTATGACCTAGCCTTGGGTCACATAATTATGATAATTCAAGCAGAAGTTAGATACTGCTAGTACTATTTCAGCGAGTGTACCTTTCATTATTTTCTAGAACAAATGGGAAGTGTTGCGACTTTGACCTCTTGAACTCAATTTATTTCCAAATTATACCAAGAACGCTTCTCGTGCGTGTTGGAAACCCTCATTTTACTGTTCTCTAGTTACTCCACATCTGCATAAGTAACAAGAATTTCTATACTAAACGAGACCTAAATCCAATGATATGATTGATATACTGTCAAATCGCTTAACTAATGTTATATTATGTATAAAGCAAAGCAAATAGTAATATGTTATAAGATATGGAATATATATGTTTAATTGAATCATGCAAGTCACGTCAATAAACGCCTATAAACAGGAGATCAACAAAATAGGCCATTTACTCATTTTATCCTATAAAAATATTCATGGGAGCATTTAATAAAAATATAAATTTTCGTAACATCATATTATTAACGCTTCTTCAAATGGCTTGATAATTAGTTTTATCCAGATGAGGTATTGGAGATAGGAAGTCCCAATAATACGTCAGATGTAGGAAATTTTCGTTGATAAAAGAAAACCATAAACAAAAAGAGTTTAATGTGGCAAGAAAAGTCACTTAAATACAAATGTGTTCAAAGAGGTTAATTAAAAAAAAAGAAGGAAAATTCAGTGTTAATTTGGCTAATTAATAATTGGAAGAAAACTGTATACAAGGACTTGATTTTATCGAAAAATGTGAAATGTCTTCATTAAGATAGGTTTAGTTTTTGAATGACTTGTGTGTGTATACGCGCGCATGCGTGTTTCTTCGCAAAGGAAATGAAAACGTTAGCTATACGTTCGTTACAAAACAGTTTTAAAAGCAGTCATACGTTCATATTGCACACCAAATTAAAAATGCGTATTTTTTGCGAATCTAATTCAAGGTATTTGACGCTCAAGCATAAGCCTATCACTGATACTTTACTCATGACATGATAATACTGACATGTTGTATTCGTTTAAGGGTAGTTGCATCACTTGAAATGAACGTTATTCGTGCATTCTTTTTCAACTGTTTTTAAGTTTAACCCATTTATAGTCGTTAAGGCGTTGTATTTAATATAACAAGAAATGTTAAAAAAGTTAGGAAAAGCTGCTACGTAGTAAGCTAATATATAACAAGTAGTATATACAGACACATATATCTATACATGTATGGATAAGTAATGGGTTATACTCTATACATATATGGATAAGTAATGGGTTATACTCTATACATATATGGATAAGTAATGGGTTATACTCTATACATATATGGATAAGTAATGGATTATACAGATGTAGCTTTACTGGGCCTGAAAACATTCTTCTCAATGAAAAACTGTCATAAGCGTTTTTTTGTATTTCTCTCTGTGGATATTTGTGTGTGAAACCCCGCGGTTAGACACTGGTCTTCGAAGCAAAACAACATTCTTGATAACACTAGTTACCTCGTAGCTGGAACAAGTTAAATCATTAATTTTACATGTAGGGGTCGCATCTATCTTAGCAAGCCACACTTGCTACACTCGTTACTGATTACCCCATTCAAACCAATTGAAAGAAAATGCTATCTCTAGGTTCTATCAACCTTCTACAGTGTCCTGTTATTGGTTAAGACACTATGATTTTAAATCTGACGTTTACTTTTCTAATAGCTCTGCTCATTTAAACCCAATGGCTTTCTGGGCGAATCGTATTTAAAAGATTCAATGGAATTTTTATTTTAGTCTTTACTTTGCCTCAAAAACAATCTGTGAAGTATACATTTTCCACTGAGTATATTTCATAATGCGAATATAAAAACTATTAGTGAAAAATTCCATTTTATATAAATAGAAAGATCAACAATGTCCCAAAAAGGCTCCCCTGATGGCTTACCTATACGTGATTTTTCTCTCTTTTGGCATCGTCAGAATGATACACCGTCTTTTCTGATTCATTGGTTTACGCTAGCTTTGCAATCAGACAGATCATGTAAAGTGCACTAATGAGATATAAGGATGATATTAGATAAGTCAGGTGTGCGGTAAAACGAAATAGGGCTTTATACTTTGGTTACTGTGTCGACATTTGTAAAAATATAACCACAGGTCGAGCGAACAATATTTTCCTTAGAGCATTTCTAGAAGATTATGAAAATAAACATTGGTCTATTCTCATACACAAATATGAAACAATACGACAACTGTCACTACACAGACACTCTGAAAGACTATTGAGGGAGAGAGATCAAACTGTTCTGTGTAATAGAAACAATATTTTAGGAAACTATCTTGTATGAAGATGATGATTAAAGATACACACATGGGTAGATGTTAAAATAAATAATTTGTGCGCTTATGACAAACATTGTTAACGGATAAAAATAATTCTACGTGTGTGTGTGTGTGTGTTCAAAAATAATTCTGTATTTATAAACTAGAAAACTTTAGAGGCAAAAAAAGCAGTTCCATATGTTTGTATTTATAACAAAATAATCTGTATTAATGTGAAAGTTCTAAAACACATACACACAAAACGCTTAAGTATTTATCGCTTTAATCTATGTGACAATGTTCAAAGACGTACTGTTGTATGTGTGTAACAATTTTTAAACAACTATGTATAAAACAAAAGAAGATAATTAAGTAATTAAAACAGAGCCAGAAAAAATCAGCACGTGTGTAACAATGTTGGAAGGAAGGCTATATATATATATTTGTGGTAAAAGTGTCACATTTCACCATAAGCTTGACAGAAATAGGAATTCGACAATGCAGTTAAAACAATGTTTGTGACTATATATAAAACATATCGGAATGTTTTAATGAAATCTATTACTAAGTAATTTTTCTATATCCGCAAATGAAACAAAGCGCAATAAAACTGCCTAATTAATGTTCTAATACTGTAGTTTTAACGATTTACAATGTCAAATAAGTTTATTTAAAAGTAATATTACTGACTTATGTTACTTAAACTAAGCCTCAATTTATTAACATACAACAATCTCTCGATGTTGTGCTGTATATTTTTTACTTCAGCTGCAATTCTTTTTATCAATATTTTCGTATATGAAATTAATGTACTCATAACTAAACACAAACTGTTCTTAGTTGAAACAAATTAATTACTATTAAAACTCTTAATGCATTAATCCCAGAACAAGCACATCTTACATGAAACGTAATCTCAGCTGTACTTTAACATGCTTTTTGCTGTCCAATAATTTAGTTCCTGAAAAAAAATATCATCATACACACACAAATTAACAAAAAAGGATTTTTTCATTTGTTTGTTCGTCAATGTCATTATCAAATGAATCACATTTGAAGTCAACATTTAATAGTTTTCTTTAGTATTGTTTCTAATTGCGTTTGAAATGGAAGTCAGGATTGCACCACGAGTTATAAGGTAGAGCTGCCTGCAATGCGTGCTTTACCGCACAGTGATATTATTATACCGTAAAGTACACATCACAGGGGCGATACTACATTTACCAGTAGGCAGACTAGAGTTATCTACAGTTTTAATTGCATCATATCTGTTTTATTTTAATACAGATATTTGAGAAAAGAAAAAGAAAAAAAGACGAATGAGAAAATGCCCTTTAATCTCCTTTGTAAAACAATAAAAAAAATGAAATGGAATTATATTACGAATGTACATACTTTAATTTTGATCTGGTATGATCGATTCTCTGTTCACGCCCAGCTCCGTGACGTCATCGTGCAGGCGCCTGTTAAGAATGTTGTAGATAGTTTAGTAATAAAAAAATAATAAAGATCTGCTCGAATATTAATTTTACATATACCGTTTCTCCTTGAGAGATCACTAGACACGGTAATCTAAAACAACAAACAGTTCTGATTATTGTTTCGTGAAAAACTATTTTTAAACTATATTAAACATTTTTGCAAATAAATAGCAATTAATATAACAAAAGAAAAGCTTTTAGATTTCGCTAACAGCCTTCTCAGCAAAAATGTTACATTGGAGGATCGAATAATACCTATTTTTTGTAGCCATGTTATGAGTATGTTGACGTTGACTAATAATTTAACGTCATCGTAAATGTCAACCATCACTAAGAGTTATACATTGAAATATTTCTTGAGAGTAATACTCAAGAAAAAGCATTTCAAACCTAAACGATAATAATAACTGATCATTGTAAAAATGCATCCAGCTTGGCAAATTCACCCTATTTTTATTGTCTAGTCTAAATATAATAAACCAATACAAGAAGGTTAATATTAACAATTATAATAAAAACAGAAATCATGAATGTATAAAATGTTGTTCAAATAAAAAATATCAATAAAGAAATTAAAGTTAATTTCAGCTGAACGATTAAATATCATTGACTAGTTAGTTTGATATAATTATAAATGGATTTTTTTAACAGCCGTTTTTTAATATTGCTTAAAATACTTTTCGAAACGTTACACTATAAAGAACGCGTACTTTCTTAATGCACTCACCTTTTGGTGGCTGTGACCAGAAGCTGTACTTTGTAGAAAAATTAATAAAAAAGAAACTTACCTTGATCTTCTTGATGCTCTACCTTAACATTAAGAATGATTCTAAAAGGATACGAAATAAGGTTCACTTGTCCGCCACTGCACTGCTATCACACATCTGTTTCTATAGCAACGGCACTAATGTTGTTACTTGGTTGAGGTTTATAGTTGGGCTTCTTGTCCAAATGGTCACAGCTGAGAAGAACCCCTTCCTCGAGCTCCATAATGTCTGACCCCGACTCACTCAAAGAGTCACGACGAGGTTTTAGCCCCACTGTTCCTGGCAGGTAGGGACAGGCTGTCACGTGATTAAAGTTTTGTGATTGCATCTCCTCTTGGTCGGTTTCTCGGTGATAGAAGTAGTTGAAATTAGATACGATCACGGGAACTGGAAGCGCTATGGTCAGCACACCTGCTATGGCGCACAAAGAGCCCACAATCTTGCCCCACACACCTATAGGACACATATCCCCGTAACCCACGGTTGTCATGGTTACAACGGCCCACCAGAAGGCATCCGGAATGGATTTGAAGTTGGACCTTTCGTTGTCGGCCTCAGCGTAGTAGACAGTGCTGGAGAAGAGAATGACTCCTATGAACAGGAAGAAGATGAGTAGGCCTAGCTCTCTCATACTTGCCTTCAGTGTCCGACCCAGGATCTGGAGGCCTTTGGAGTGTCTAGATAGTTTGAAAATTCTGAAGACTCGCACCAAACGGATAACCCTTAGAATGGCTAATGACATGGCCTGGTTATTGCTGACCCTCTCATTCGTTTGGACAGGGGAGCGGTTGTTTTCCCCGGCCATCACTGTCCCCAGGGTGATAAAGTAGGGAATGATGGCCACTAAATCTATGGAGTTCATGACGTCCTTGAAAAAGGCTATTTTATCAGGGCAGGCCAGGAAGCGTACCAACAACTCAAAAGTAAACCATACTATACAACAAGTTTCAATCAAAAAGAAAGGCTCGATCAATTTGGGCACTTCATCTTCTACAACTTTGAGAATGCCATTAGTGGTGTTGAAGACTTTGTAATGTTTAAAGTTCGGCAAGGTCTCCAGGCAAAATATGACGATGGACAGGAGGATAATAACGACGGAGATAATGGCGATGAGCCGCGCCCCCTGAGAACTTTCTGGATATTCAAACAGTAGCCACATTTTTTGCTGAAGTTCGTGTGTTGGAAGAGGCTTTTCTTCTTCCTTGATAAATCCTTCATCTTCCCGGAACTTGTTGAAGGCCACTTCGCCCAGTTCGTAGAACTTAATCTCCTCTGCAAATATGTCTAAAGGTACATTAACAGGTCGCCGAAGCCGCCCGCCACTTTGATAATAGTAAAGGATTGCATCGAAGCATGGCCGGTTTCTGTCGAAGAAGTATTCATTCCGGAGAGGGTCAAAGTACCGTATACGCCGTGCTGGATCACCGAGAAGAGTGTCGGGGAACTGATTCAACGTCCGGAGCTGGGTTTCGAACCGTAGGCCACTTACGTTCACTACAACTCGCTCACAGTAGTCGTGATCGTGTGGGATAGGTTCAAAGTTGCCGCTACAGTTGATCTGGCCCAAACCTTGATGTCCTAGCAAACCGTCTCCATCACAGCAGTTTTCGTCACCAGTGAGCTTCGGTAGGGACCTGGGTGAGGACGGGAGAAAAGATGAAGATTTACGACGTGTAGCAGGAAAATGAAACAAACTACCGTTACCAGTGTCTTGACTACCCATCTCTCCCTTACTAGCTGACGGCCGCCGGTGGCCTTTCTCGGCCCGCCGCGGCCGCAGCACGGGGGATAATCCCCACTTATCACCAAATTGTAGCTTTGAAATTTTGGTGAGAATTTTGATACCAGTTCGGACGGAACCCACTACACCTGCCAGGGTGATAATACTTATATGGCCACTGCCGAACTGGCCCTAGTGGCGCGATCCAAACAGAAGTCGCGGGAAACTACCTGGACTGTTAAACAATTTCATGAAATGGTTGTCGGGCTGCAGCACGCGACATACACGCCGCCAATCACAATGACGTCACACCCGTGTTCTGCTCGAAAGTGAGAGGTACAAGTTGACTGGAACTGCTCTGTCTGTCCGTGAACCGCGAGCCTACCAACTTGACTGAATCGATATGGGCTAGTCTGTCTGATTACAGGCGAGTGAGCGACTCTTTGTGCATGCCCTGCTGGCGCTACTAGCACTGGTGTCGCACTCAGAGTACTCTATGAATACTTTTCTGAAGCTATGATAAAAACGACAATCATTGCTCAACATTGCATAGTATATACAGTAAAAACAAACAAACTATGCTTGTTTTGTTAAGTCCCAAATCATAATTTTATAGGGTTGTATTCATCAGTTCCTTATATCTGTAGAGCTACAAGCGTGTAGCTTGTAAATAATGCAAAAAGAAATAAAATCTACCAAAAAAAAGGTAACATTTGAGTTGTTTTGTTTCAATTATTAAAACCATGTTATTACGAATATTTTAATTTTGACTATTTTATCTACAAATAATTGATTTATGTAATGTCAAAAATAGTTTTCTTCACCAACTGAGGCTAGTGTGTATGTAGTCCTAAACTAGCTTATATTTGAATGAATAACTAAAGTTCAAATTAACTACTTATATTTATAAAGTATGACGTTACTAAGATTCAAAAGTGTTTGTCTGAGTAAATAAATACGACCGGAAAATATCACTATAAAGTCTAATACTTCACATTTTTTTAGCATGATGTTTGGTATTTTTTACCTTAACAGCACGTTTTGACACGCATTATTTAAACGGCCAGGTCAGTGTCCTTTAATGTTTAGTATTCGCCATATTTTATTCGGATATTCATAACTGAATACTTGGACCGATCACAACGCCTTCCCCAGCAGAAAATTCTGAGCATGTTCAGAGACACACTGCGGTTTAAACTACCTATGAAGGCGGGAAGTTCAAAAACAGGAAATATTTTGCGGATATCCGGTTTGTTTGTTGCCCAAACAAGCGCGAAAGGAGACGTCTTGATTTTTTACTATGTACATAAAAAGTATTTTCTGACGCATTGTTAAAGATATGGTTTGCATGTCTTCAAAAATTATTAACTTATTTAATAAACACTTAAAAAATTACATTAACTATTTCATTATTCCTCAACTTTATTATTTACCCCAAACAAGGCTTATCGTCTAACTAATCAATCTCTCTATAACCACATTTTGAAAAATTAGTTTGTTTTTTGTAAAAAAAAATTATAAGATATATAACATTAATGTTTTACTATACTAAATATATGCGAAAGCAGTGCATTTCACTTTACTTTGGGTCTAGTGCCGATATTTTCCCCAAACGTAAGTCGCAGCTAAGTCAAATCACTAATTGTTTTCTGTCGGATTAGAGGAACGTCACAAATCACTCTCCAGTAGGCCTCATTTTGAGGTATATATTTAATGTCACAGCACAGTTCTATTCTTAGATTTGTATGTAGGGAAAAGCGATCAAAATACTTAAAAAATAAAAAAATAAACACGCTGCGTGTTAAGTGTCCATGTCATTATCGAGTGTCTGTGGTTTTTGTGACTTGTCCTCAGACAAACGACTGACAAACTCTACTGTTAACATATTATATTCGTTTGGATACCAAAACGAGCTTTAACTGAAAGCTTCACAGTTTGTAGTTAAAGGTACTTAACGTCAACAAGCTTGTAAGCTGCCGTTTTCAAAGAATGTACACAGATTAAGTCTCCAATTTGTTTATGTAAGCTATTCCGCTAATATTGTAATACATACAGACATAAACGCTGTTGCTTAACGTTACGAATTTAGGAATTTTAAACTGCCAGTGAAGTTTTGAATATAAACGAATTAGGTAATTTTTTACAGCATTCAGTAACCAAAAGTGATATATTCAGCCAATAGCCATGGTTCAAGTTCTTCAATTTTGGTGAATCAGTAAAAATAAAGTGTTACGTTTTATATATATTATACAGTGGGTTTAATTTCTCAATTTTTTAAATCACAAATACTGTTTAACAAATACTACGAAAAATAGTTTGTTACTTGAAAACTGCAAATCGAAAGCACATGATAAACAATGGCAAGACTTTTCACTACTGGATTTAAAAATATTTTTCTTCCAAATCAATCTGCCCGTAAGTTTTTAGTTACGGTAACAAAAGCCACATCGAAACATAAGAATTTCAGGCTACTGTAGTGCTTATGCTGAAGATATTTCGCCTTACGGTCATAGTGGTACCAAAACATGCGTTTATATTTTTGAACTACTGACCAGAGGGAAAAGTAGCCAGTCAACAGCATGGTACCACCTTTCATTTATACTAAAAGATTGACGGTTTAAAGCACGGGGGATAATTCGTGGTATCATTGAGTCGCCAGCTCCGAAATACAGAGATCTACAAATAAGGTCAACCCGTGCCTCCATACGAAACTAAATTTGAAAAAAAAAAACTACTTTAGAAAACCTTAAAAATGTTGATTTCGCTTTTAAACAGCACTATATGTGCTGTATAATTTAGATTACTATCTTTATCGACAAATTATACCCAAGTTTATGATTTGGTCGTAAAATTTCATAGGTGTTGGATTAGTTCAGAGTGAATTTAAATTATCAAGATTAAGCCATTATGTGACAAAAATGTGTGTGTGTGTGTGTCACCAAACTTGGCATGTACCGAGGTGACGTACACCGAGTGGTCACAAGTAAATAGACACCTAATATTTCGTCATTTAACTGATTTATGCTAACTAATTTGTGTTCATAGACCACTATATAAATGAAAATGGTCCACATACTAATTGTATTGTGCTACAACATGCCTAGAACTCAAGGTTCTCTCGATTTGTCAGATTTTGTTAGAGAAAGGATAGTTGGTCAAGCAGATGGTGGAATAAGTCAGACGCAAATTTCGCAGAATTTGGGAATCCCGCTTTCGACAGTCAACAGAATCATCGTGAAGTTCAGGAAACACGGCAAGGAAACAACTGAGCAGCGTCCGGGTGTCCTGGATTTATATGTGTAAAATGAAGAAATACTTTGGACTTTACAATGTATGCAGATAGCCAAGATGGTTGAGAAGCAATTATATTGTTAGCTTTACAATGTATGCAGATAGCCAAGATGGTTGAGAAGCAATTATATTGTTAGTATTTGAAAAAAAACAACTTTGGACTTTACAATGTATGCAGATAGCCAAGATGGTTGAGAAGCAATTATATTATATTGTTAGTATTTGAAGAAAAAACAAGCTTTTGCTTATTCTTCAAAGGTTTTGTTCGATCATTCTGATGTATATTCTTCAAAAACCGGATACATATCCAATCTTCAACGAAAAGAAAAACATCAAGGCCACATGTAAGCTGGCTTTTAAATATATATATATGCGCTTATACAGTTATACACTGTATTTAGAAATGTTTATATCTTAGCCTAACTAATGTTCACTGAATGAAATAATATAGTAAGTGTTTACTAAACCAAACCATACTGTAACAATTTAGTGTTTACTGAATCAAATCCTAATGAGCAAGTTACTGATGCCTAAACTAAATCGTGTTGTATTTAGTGTTTACGAAACTTATTCCACCTGTATTGAGTTTTTAATGAATGTCCACTAACAAGATCTTATCAACTATCGGTAATTATGTGTAACAGATTATAACTGTAAACTTTCATATGTTATAAACCTTATTCAGGAAAAGGAAACTAACATACTTTGATATTTGACATAATTAAAATGGTTGAATTTATTATAGTGCTTTTGAAAAAAAAACTATACGTCAGTCTTGTTAATACATTAAAGCACCCCGATGGACAAGTTACTTAAAGCTTAAACATCATACATCTTTAAAGCTGTCAACTGAATAAAAATGAATGCAGCATAAGTTTTCATACTATAAATATAGGAACAAATATTGTAACAGAGAAAAATAAATTGATTCACCGGTACTGAACTTTCTGAATACATATACCACCCCCCTCAGAGACTCAGCAGCAAGTACGAGAGCATATAACACTAACAATTGGGTTTCGATACCTATGGTGGGCTGAGTACAGATAACCCATTATGTAGCTTTGTGCTTAACAAACAAATGTAATTTGTTAACTTGATTCATTGTATCACAAAGAGTGCAACCAACAAAAGCCCTTGTCTATTATTGAAAAAAGCTTGTAAGAGAAACTAAGACATTCACATTTTAATCATTATTTATTCGGTTACTTCACAGTTTAGTTGTGTAATCTATGTTCATAAAAGGCATATGCGTTTTAACGTTCACAGAATGACACCTGTTCAAGGTGTCTCGTAACAAATCCAATTTTAAAATAATTATTGTTGAACCTTTAAAAAATCGAAAACTTGAAGTATTTAATACTTCAACATAGGGTGACTAATGAAAAAGCAAATTCAAAATTATATTTTAAAAGCTACAACTGCCAGGGCAAATTTTCGCCAGAATAATGTTAAGGATCATGTGTTTATACACAGGTAGGGAGTTCCAAAACCACACCTTATTGCACATCTAAGTTGACTCTCTTAGAAACTAATATCGCATTACCTTTATTTCTCGTTCAACAATACAGTATTTGTGGTTTTAATGATACGAGTTTCATGGTATTTCGAAGATCAACGAACATTGGCGGGAATAGATGATGCTCGCAGTATCTTAATTTAGTGATAGACTTGATAAGGCGATTGATAAAAGCGGAAACTATATTGAACACTTTCTGCGACTTTTTTTCACGTCCTTTACCATGTGGAGGAAAACCTCGCAGAAAGTGTTCAATATAGTAAAGTCTCCACATGGTAAAGGATGTTAAAAAGCTCGCTGAAAGTGTTCAATATAGTAAAGTTTTTCAACATCCTTTACCATCTGGAGACTTTACTATATTGAACACTTTCTACGAGATTTTTTTTTAACATCCTTTACCATATTTTCTGTACAAAAGCCATGATTCTCAACGTACCTCTGGTGAAATTTAGTTCTCATAGGATATAATGATTTTAATTATAGAATTTATTGTTTGTTTGTAATTAAACACAAAGCTACACAATGGGCTATCTGTGCTCTGCCCACCACGGGTATCGAAAACCGGATTATAGCGTTGTGAGTCCGCAGACATACCGCTGTGCTACTGGGGGACTTTTTTTTTTTCAAACGAGTCGAATATAATAAAATATTTAGCAATACACACACTTCAAAAATATTAAAAGGACCATGAGATTCGAAATACTGTATTTTTTAATATATTTAGTTGGTTGGAAGCGCTTTCGCAGCTTACACTGCTCATCAGCCAACCTAATTAAGTACAATATATAATACTAATTGACAACTGTATATTTCGCGCCAAATTATATGGACCAAAGGCTATTCATAAGACAGAAATTACCAGTTGTCACTATGTATACCCCAGGATTAAAAGTTGAAATCAAGGAGAGTAAAAGTTTCATCAATTCTTGTACATTCATAGCCATAAGTAACGTCAATATTATTGTAGCTTATAGACAGCCAAAAGAGTTGAACCGTTTACTATGTTATAAATATAAAACTGAAAATAGACCAAAAAGGTATCACTCAGTGTAATAATTTATGCCAACTCTGTAATCCAGGTTATATTATCAATACCAAATAGGTATCACTCAGTGTAATAATTTATGCCAACTCTGTAATCCAGGTTATATTATCAATACCAAAAAGGTATCATTCAGTGTAATAATTTATGCCAACTCTGTAATCCAGGTTATATTATCAATACCAAATAGGTATCAC
>NW_013666381.1:313908-316431 GCF_000517525.1 Limulus polyphemus | reverse complement strand
ACTCAGTGTAATAAATTTACTGACCAACTCTGTAATCCAGGTTATATTATACAATACCAAATAGGTATCACTCAGTGTAATAATTTATGCCAACTCTGTAATCCAGGTTATATTATCAATACCAAAAAGGTATCATTCAGTGTAATAATTTATGCCAACTCTGTAATCCAGGTTATATTATCAATACCAAATAGGTATCACTCAGTGTAATAATTTATGCCAACTCTGTAATCCAGGTTATATTATCAATACCAAAATTATTAGAAACATAGATAAAACTATTATGTTTAAAATCAAAAGATATTTTTCTTGCAATTCTAAGAACTGTATCTATATATTAAAATGTAGAGTATGTTGTGAATGTTACGTTGGCCAAACAGAAAATATAAGATATAGAATGTATCAATACAAGTTTCATGTTAAAAACCCAAGTTAGAATCTATTAAAATTCTCTGAACATTTTTTACAATTGCATCTAAAGTACCCCCTGGTTTATTACACAAATTTTTTTTTTCTGTTTTCCATTTTGGTCTTATGATAATCAACTTAAATTATTATTATATGAAAGTTATTTGATAAAAAAAATTGGAAGGAATTTGAATTTTTATGTAAATAACTTGTGAATTTCTTAACTGTTTATTTATGTTTGATTTTTATGTTATTTCTATGGATATTATATATATATTATTTGAAATAACATGATTCATTTATATTTTGGTTAACTTATTTGTACTGGAATGTATTTATAACAAGCATTTTGATTTTGTGAAAAAGTATTATATATTGTATTTAATTAGGCTAGATGAAGAACAGTATAAGCTGTGAACGCGCTCCCAACCAACAAAAGATATTAAAAAATACAGTATTTCGAATCTGGTGGTCCTTTTAATATTTATATATTTCATATTTTGGAGACTACAGCCACAGTTGGATTATCATCTACAAGAAAAAAATTATGACAAGTTGTGTTGTGTTCCTGGTACCATTGATCGAATGACAACACCCAAACTTTGCAGGCAGTTGGCGACAGACTGTCTCGCCTTTTCCACTCTAGCATTCTTTGAATCACGTGACTTATGGAAGGAAATTTGATTGGTTTTGAATGAGTCATTTGGTAAATAGTAAATTTCACATGACCACCAAAGTGAGCATGTATAATCAGAATAGTAGATGCGCTTCGTAACTTAAATGTATTCTTTGTATTGATTAAATTAGTGTTTATAGATAAGGGAAGTAAAAAGACAAAACATCTTTTCAAGCGAACATTATTAATTCTGTTACTAAAAGTTACCTTTAATGCTTCAATCGTATTCGTGTTTTGTATTTATGGCAAAGCTAGCGAGGCTATCTACCGTCATTCCTACATATGAGGGATTGCTGCGCACCCATTTCCCCAAAATGCGGAGCGCTATTTTTTTTAGCGTTAACGGGATGAGAACCTTGGATTCTCTTATTCACAGTCCGGCACACTAACCACTGGGTCGCGATTGGTCATACCGGAAGTAAGACATCCAGTTAGCAACATCCAACCACCCACCATCCACGCTGATGGATTGACGGTCACTCTTAAAACGCACCCACAGATTAAAATGCGGGGAATATTTTGTGGTATCGCACAAATTCGGTAACAATCGAAACACGCATTCTATTAATTACGCTATAGTAATGAATAAACGTTGCCTTGCGAAATAGGTTCTTTTATAAAAATAAACGAGGCATTAAGTTGATTTCGATTGAAGGAGTTGGTAATTTTACGCTTACTTAAACCGAAAACCCCATCACCAATCAATGAAGATGTACTGAAAGTGGGTCACGTGACGAGAAACATGACTGAACCGTCAGTAACTAGAGAATAGAGCAGGCTGCTTAGTTACAGTAAAATATTGATAAACTATGTTTGATGCAACGTAATTCGCGAGCTGGGAAATCAGTTTTCAACGAGGAGTTACTGAAGATCTTATTTCCAGAAAAGGTCAGATCATATAGTAAAAGCTTAACTCTTTGTTTGCATTAGAACAAAGCTACGTTAGGCTGTAGCATGAAATCGAACCCTGATTTTAGTGAAACAAGTCCTTAACTTTACCGTTGTCTTACCGGGTGGGGGCTAAACGAGTAATAAAATGCGTTAATATGTGCGAGATGAAAGATAAGGAAAGCAAGCGTTCCTCTGGGCTATTTTTAAAGAAAATGGCCTTAAAGTATATTACACCAAGTTTAATTGAAAGAAGTAGCACACACACAAAGCAATTTCACTTTCCTTTTCCACAGATCCCTTTCCTCGGTCTTCTTATTAATATTTTCTATAGCAATCTCTAGAAAAACCCAAGTTTTTCATTTAAGCACATTTCTGGCTACCATGGGACCACATCTTTCATCATGTTCTTTGATGTAGTTTCGGTTTTATTCAACGACAGATCAAGTTTTAATGCGTTTTGATATTTGAGTTATTTTTTATTTTTTGATAGTTCCGAGTTTTATTAGTTTTGTAAAAAAAAAAAAAAAAAAAAAAATAAAATAAAAATT
>NW_013666381.1:311983-312985 GCF_000517525.1 Limulus polyphemus | reverse complement strand
CAATTCACTCTCTTTCTCTTTCCTGCCACATCATATTTATCACGTATTCAATTTTTTCTCTCTCTCTCTTTCCTGCCACATCATATTTATCACGTATTCAATTTTTTCTCTCTCTCTCTTTCCTGCCACATCATATTTATCACATATTCAATTTTCTCTCTCTCTCTTTCCTGCCACATCATATTTATCACATATTCAATTTTTTCTCTCTCTCTTTCCTGCCACATCATATTTATCACGTATTCAAGTTTCTCTCTCTCTTCTGCAACAAAATATTTATGAAATATTCAAATCTCTCTTTTCTGCTACATTACATCTATCAAGTATTCAATTCTCTCCCTTTTTGCTCTGTTATATTTCTCGTATATTCAGCTCTGCTTTGGTTTTATATTTTGAATAATGCATATGAGGAAATGGGATGTTTTATGAATTACGTGGTAATTTTTCTTTTGAATAAATGAAGTTTGTTGTGGTTTACATTTAAGAAATATTTATCTGGAAGTTGTATTGAAATTACGTTTGTTTATTGTGTCCTTTTGTCACGATACATATGTATTGAATGTGTTAACTAGGATATGTTTAAATTAGTTATGTATTTCTGGTTTAGTTTATGCTAGGAACTAAGATGTATGGCTTTGGTGACAATTTTATTTATACGATTCTAATTTATACATCTGTGATTTTGAAATAGCATACTTTACGTCACTATAAAACATTTTACAGTCTTGAAGATACAAAATTTCACCATGAATACTCCTATGGAGAAACTGAGTTACGACATCTATTTTCTCTATAATTGTGGTCATCACAATGAATTACATCCTTCCATTTGTTATTTCCATATAAATAATGGAGAAACTGAGTTACAACATCTATTCTCTCTATAATTGTGGTCATCACAATGAATTACATCCTTCCATTTGTTATTTCCATATAAATAATGGAGAAACTGAGTTACGACATCTATTTTCTCTATAATTGTGGTCATCACAATGAATTACA